>NC_055987.1:119910481-120214646 GCF_018446385.1 Zingiber officinale
CCATAAATAACTAGCATGATGCGGAAATAGAAATTACTAGTTATACCTTGTAGAAAAACCTCTTGATCTTCTACCGTATTCCTCTTCTAACCTCGGACGTTGTGTGGGCAACGATCTTCCGAGACGAGAAACCACCAATCACCTTCTTCTCCTCCTAGCTAGGTTCGGCCAACAAAGAGGAAGCTTCACCAAGGAAGAAAATCAAAATACTAACCAAGCTCCAAGAGATGCTAGCTTTCTCCTTCTTCTTCTTCTTCTCCGAGTAGTATCCGCCACCACAAGAGCTCCAAGGAAGGGAGAGGGTTCGGCCACCACAAGAGGAAGAGAGGAGAGGATGCCCGCCACACCAAGGAACAAAAGAGGAGAGAAAATAATAGAGGTTGTGTCATGAAGGCACCCTACCCCTTCTTTTATATTCCTTGGCCTAGGCAAATTAGGAAATTTAATTACAATAAAATTTCCTTAATTTTCTTGACATGAATTAATTGAGAAAAATAAAACAATATTTCCCAATTAACTTGAGATGGTCGGCCACATCATTGGAAACAAAGAGGACAAGTTTTAATCAACAATTAAAACTTCCTAATTTGTTTCCGAAATTTTAAAAATAAAATTTCTCTTTAAAATCTCTTCATGGTTGATAAAGGAAATTTCTATAATTTTAATTTTATCAACATGTGAATAATTTTAAAGAAAAATAAAACATCTCTTCAATCTACAAATAAGGAAAGAGATCTAATCTCTTTCTTTAATCTTTTGTAGATCTTTTACAAGAGAGATATTTTAATTTTAATTCTCTTTAAAATATATCTTCCACATAATAATAAAATTAAAATTAAATTTCTTTTAATTTTATTTGGCGGCCCTACTAGCTTGGGTTCAAGCTAGGGCCGACCACCCTTATACCTAGGCCGGCCCTAGCTTGGTTCCCAAGCTAGCTTGGCGGCCCCTTATTGGTGGGTATAGAAGGTGGGTATAGGTGGGTATAGAACTCTATAAATAAGAGGCTACGATAGGGACCGAGAGGAGGAATTGGTTTTGGTCTCGATAAAATTAAGCATCCCGTGTTCGCCAACACACAACTTAATTTTATCAATGATAATTCATTCCACTAGAGAACTATCATTGAACTACCGCACCAATCCCAAATTACATTATTGGGCTCCTTCTTATTATGAGTGTGTTAGTCTCCCTGTGTTTAAGATATCGAATGTCCACTAATTAAGTGAGTTACTGACAACTCATTTAATTAATATCTAAGTCCAAGAGTAATACCACTCAACCTTATTGTCATGTCGGACTAAGTCCACCTGCAGGGTTTAACATGACAATCTTTATGAGCTCCTCTTGAGGACATTATCAACCTAGTATCTCTAGGACACAGTTTCCTTCTATAATCAACAACACACACTATAAGTAATACCATTTCCCAACTTATCGGGTTTATTGATTTAACGAACTAAATCTCACCCATTGATAAATTAAAGAAATAAATATCAAATATATATGCTTGTTATTATATTAGGATTAAGAGCACACACTTCCATAATAACTGAGGTCTTTGTTCCTTTATAAAGTCAGTATAAAAGAAACGACCTCAAATGGTCCTACTCAATACACTCTGAGTGTACTAGTGTAATTATATAGTCAAGATAAACTATCATCTAATTACACTACGACCTTCTAATGGTTTGTTCCTTTTCCATTTTGGTCGTGAGCTACTGTTTATAATTTATAAGGTACTGATAACATCATCTTCTGTATGTGACACCACATACTATGTTATCTACAATATGAACAACTACAAACAAATGTAGACAATTAGACCAAATGTGATTCTTTATTCATAATAAATGTTTACAAAGCTTAGGCTTTCAGTATACATTCCAACACGAGCCCTCTCCGACTTCGTCCGGTCCAGAGAACGAGCTACCGAGCCCTCTCTGACCTAGTCCGGAAAACGAGCTCTCTCCGAGCCCTCTCTGACTCCGCGTGCCAAGTTTCCAACTTGGACTTTTCCCTTCCACTTGATCAACCTTGATCATTAATCAAACCGAGTTTAATTAACATCTGATACAAACTTAAATCCTTGTCAACATCAAAACAACAGCCAGGTCAGACTGTATCAAAAGAATGGTCCTTTATTATCGATGGGTTTTCATTTGGTATATCTTCCTACATGTCTGCCTGGACGACAGAAAAGGTAGGTTTGGATGTATAATGGTGATTTGAGTTTTATGGGTGTAGTTGAGTAGGATATAAGATTTAAGTTTATTGGTGTAATTGAGTAGGATATTTGAGATGATTTCCTTTTAGGTTACTTTTAAATTAAATCAAGTGGGTGATATATATATATATATATATATATATATATATATATATATATATATATATATATATATATATATATATATATATATATATATATATATATATATATATATATATATATATATATATATTGTTAGCAATTCGAGCTGTAAAAACCGCTTTTTGCGTTGCGGAAACCCCGAATTCTAGCCACGGATCCGTGCGAAGATATATTTAAAATTAAATCATGTACATGTTTCTACACTAGATCTACCTTAGATCTACATGAAAAGAGAGTATACCTTTGTAGCGAAGCCCTTCACTTATCCCGCTCGTCCAAAAATTGCCGGATCTCGTAGAGTGTCAAGTGAACACTCCTCTACAAGTATCCACACAGACAAAAGGTAGAGAAGAACCACTTAGAGTGTGCTAGCACTCTTGGGTGGCTCGGTAATGGAGGAGGAGAGGGAGAAGAGAGAAGATAGGAGGAAGAAGATGACCTCTTGAATGAGTACACAAAATGTAACTCACATCACTTATGTGGCCGACCACATTTAGAGGTTTTTATACCTCCATGTAATACCAAGAGTCATGACTCTTGGTCTACCTCATGAGGTGGCAATCAATGATGTAGCCATGATGATGTGGAACATCATCATTGGCCGGCCCCCATGCCATGTCACAATGAAGTGACATTTGGTCAAGTCAAACTTGATTCTTCATCTTCCCTCTCAAGTCAAGTCAAACTTGACCCATTTATCTCCCATGGTTGATCAAACTAACCATTTATTCAAGTCAATTTGATTTTATGAATCTCTATCCATTAAATTAAATTGATTCAATGAGTCATAATCTAAATTAGACTCATTGGACACATGAATCAAATTGAGTCCAACTCAATTAGTCTAATTTGGATTACTCTTAATCCAATTTGGTTCATCACATGAACCTAATCCTCTTGGTTCATCATATGAACCTATTCTCCATCTAATTGCCCTTTGTGTGTGACCCTATAGGTTCTTGTAACGTTGACAATGCTCCTAAACTCATTTAGAAGCATAAGTAATGAGCGGTATCTAGCAACACATCATTACTACCCAAGTTACAAGAATGTTGAGATCCAACATCACCTTTGTGACTACTAATTGTGACTCTCACAATATGTGACAATGTCCTTCTATCCTTGACATCTAGATTGATCAATTGAGGCATAGACCGTGTCATCCTCTAATCAATCTATATCTTGAACTCCAAGTTGACTCACTCTAAACAAATAAGCTCAATATCTCATATTGAGTTATTTGGGCATGACCATGCACTTAGTGGTCTCACTCTATCAAGAATCATGATGTCACTCCTGTCATATAGGAGGGATAGATCCCATCTACATCACTCACATCCCTCCGCATAATTTGTTACACACCTAGTAATCGCCTTTATAGTCCACCCAGTTACGGGTGACGTTTGACGAAGCCAAAGTATGCAACTCCTTATGTAGGGAACCATGATGACTTCAGGTCCAAGGACTCATAGTCATACTAATAGTCACATGAGAAAGTATATGACACTCATATAAGGATCCATGATACTTTCTCATGGTGAGTCATTCAGTATACATTCTCCAATGCATACCCATGTGTCAACTTGATATTTCTATATCCATGACTTATGAGATCAAGTCATCGAGTTGACCTACATGCTAGTCTCAGCGCATTAATATTGTCCCTGAATGTTAATACTTAACTAGGAATGATTAAGAGTAGTGTTCTCTATATCATCTCACTATCGATTCAACCAATCGATTGATATAGATAAGAACCTTCTACTCAAGAACGCTATTATACTTAGTTATTTGGTACCAATACAAGTAAGTATAATAACCATAAAGAAATGCCTTTATAAATATATAGGAATATGATACATCGAGTCCATACAACAATCATTATATGATTGACTCTAGGGCTCTAACTAACAATCTCCCACTAACACTGGTGCCAATCAATGTAGGCTCTAAGGCTCAATGACCTAGTGTGACCATCATGCTTTCTCTGTGCCAAAGCCTTGGTCAAGGGATCAGCGACGTTAGCCTCTGTGGGTACTCTACAAATCTTCACATCTCCTCTATCGATGATCTCTCGAATGAGATGGAAGCACCGTAGTATGTGTTTAGTCCGCTGGTGTGAGTGAGGTTCCTTAGCCTAAGCAATTGCTCCATTGTTATCACAATAGAGCTCTATAGGATCGGCTATGCTAGGAACCACTCCAAGCTCAATAATGAACTTGCAGATCCAAACTGCCTCCTTTGCTGCTTCTGATGCAGCAATATACTCGGCCTCTGTTGTAGAATCATCAACTATGTCCTGCTTTGAACTCTTCCAGCTCATAGCACCACCATTCAAGGAAACCACGAACCCAGACTACGATCTATAATCATCCTGGTCAGTTTGGAAGCTGGCATCACTGTAACCCTTTACAGCTAGCTCGCCATCGCCTCCAAATATCAAGAAATATTCTTTAGTCCTTCTCAAGTACTTAAGAATATTCTTGAACGCTATCTAGTGACGCTCACCTGGATCTGACTGCTATCTGCTCATCATGCTCAAAGCATACGAAACATCAGAACGAGTACATACCATGGCGTACATGATAGATCCTGTGGCTGAGGCATAAGGGATCTTATCCATGCGGTCTCTCTCCTCTCTAGAAGCGGGACTTTGAGTTTTCGAAAGACTCACACCATGTGACATCGGCAGAAATCCTTTCTTGGAATTCTGCATGGCAAACCGTAGTAATATCGTGTCAATAAATGTACTTTGACTTAGGCCAAGCAATCTCTTAGATCTATCTCTATAGATCTTTATGCCTAGAATACAAGCTGCTTCACCTAAGTCCTTCATTGAGAAATAATTCCCCAGCCAAGTCTTTACAGACTGTAGCAAAGGGATGTCATTTCCAATGAGTAGTATGTCATCCACATACAATACAAGGAAGACAACTATGTTCCCAACAACCTTCTTGTAGGCACAGGGTTCATCTTCATTCTTGATGAAACCAAACTATTTGATCGCATCATCGAATCGAAGATTCCAGCTCCGAGAAGCTTGCTTTAGTCCATATATGGACTTATGCAACTTGCATACTCTGCCAGTATGCTGTAGATCTACAAAACCCTCAGGTTGTATCATGTACACATCCTCGAGCAAGTTTCCATTCAGAAACACGGTTTTGACATCCATCTGCCAGATCTCATAATCGTGGTATGCTGCAATAGCAAGCATGATCCGAATGAACTTAAACATCGCTACTGGAGAAAAAGTTTCATCATAGTCAATACCATGAATTTGCTTGAGACCTTTAGCTACCAAGCGACCCTTATAGGTAATAAGTCCATCCATGTCAGTCTTTCTCTTAAAGACCCACTTACACCCAATGGGTTTGAGTCCTTCAGGTGGATCAACCAAAGTCCATACTTGGTTGGTGTACATGGATTCCATCTCGGATCTCATGGCTTAGCCATGACTCAGAATCTAGTCTCATCACAGCTTCCTGATAGGAGATAGGCTCATTCTCAACGAGAACAACGTCATCATGGTCAGGCAAGAGAAATGAGTATCTCTCAAGCTGACGACGTACCCTGTCAAACCTACGAAGAGGTAGGTCTACTTGAACTAGTTGTTGTTCCTCGACTCCTTAAGCAACAATCTCATCATCCACAATATTTTGTGGTTTCAGTTCAACTTCCATCAAGACTTCAGTGCTATGATCCATATCTTGAACTTCTTCAAGATCGAACGTACTCCCACTAGTTTTTCTAGAAACAAAGTCTTTTTCTAGAAATACCTCAGTCTTAGCCATTAACACTTTGTGCTGACTGGGAATGTAGAAGTAATATCCCTTCGTTTCCTTGGAATATCCAATAAAATAGAGCTTATCGGATTTGGGTCCCAGTTTATCCGAGACTTGACATCGAACGTAAGCCTCACAACCCCAAATCCTCATAAAAGACATCTGAGCATCTCTCCCAGTCCATATCCTATATGGTGTCTTTATCACAACCTTGGATGGAACACGGTTAAGTGTGATGGCTGCTGTGTCTAGAGCATATCCCCAAAAAGACATAGGAAGATCTGTGTGACTCATCATAGACCGTACCATCTCTAATAAGGTACGATTCCTCCTTTCGGATACACCATTCCACTATGGTGTTCCAAGAGGAGTGAGTTGGGATAGAATCTCACACTCATCTAGATAGTCACGAAACTCATGGCTAAGGTATTCACCACCTCGATCTGATCGAAGTATCTTAATACTCTTGCCTAGCTGGTTTTGTACTTCATTCTTAAATTCTTTAAAATTTTCAAAGGATTGTGACTTATGTGTCATCAGATACACATAACCATATCTATTGAAGTCATCAGTAAATGTAATGAAGTAGCTATAACCACCTCTAGCAGTGACATTGAAATGGCCACATACATCACTATGTATAAGTCCTAACAAATCAGTCGCTCTTTCATTGTGTCCACTAAAGGGAGTCTTGGTCATCTTGCCCAATAGACATGACTCGCATGTCTCATATAATTCAAAATCAAATGAGTCTAGCAAACCATCTTTATGGAGCTGGGATAAGCGATTCTCATTTATATGACCTAAGCGATAATGCCAAAGATAGGTTTGGTTCATCTCATTTGACTTGAACCTTTTGGTACTTATGTTATAGATAGAGCTCTCTAAGTCTAGAATATAGAGTTCATTTATCAGAGGTGCACTACAATAGAACATATCATTTAAGTAAACGGAACAACATTTGTTCTTTATTACAAAAGAAAAGCCTTTCTTGTCCAAACAAGAGACTGAAATGATGTTCTTTGTAAGAGCAGGCACATAACAACATTCATCTAATTCTAGTGCAAGCCCAGAGGGCAGAGATAGATAGTAAGTTCCTACAGCAACAGCAGCAATCCGTGCTCCATTGCCTACTCGTAGGTCCACCTCGCCCTTCATCAATGCCCTGCTATTTCTCAGCGCCTGCACATTAGTACAAATGTGAGAAGCACAACCGACATCCAATACCCACGATGCAGAAATAGATAGATTGACTTCTATAACATATATACCTGAAGTAAAAGTCTCACTTCTCTTCTTCTTAAGATCTTCCAGATATACTTTGCAGTTCCTCTTCCAGTCCCCGGTCTGACCGCAGTGGAAGCAGGTAGCATCCTTAACAACTCCTCCTTTAGGTTTCAGTATCTTGCCTTTGCCCTTGGCTTGGGACTTTCCCTTACCTTTAGGCTTGCCCTTGCCTTTATGCTTTTGCACCATCAAAATGGAGTTGGGCTTTACCTTCTTAAGGTTGAGCTCAGCAGTTCGCAACATGCTAAGCAGCTCAGGCAGTGGCTTGTCAATTTCATTTATGTTGTAATTCATGACAAATTGACTGTAGCTCTCTGGCAAGGATTGCAAGATCAAGTCTGCGGCCAACTCTTGGCCAAGTGGGAATCCCAACCTCTGTAGGTTCTCTATGTACCCAATTATCTTGTGTACATATGGACCTACGAGAGTCCCATCTTGCATCTTGCACTAAAACAGTGCCTTGGAGATCTCGAATCTCTCGTGCCTCGCTTGTCCTTGATATAGTTGACGAAGATGTTCAACCATATCATAAGAAGACATCAACTCGTTTTGCTTTTGAAGCTCAGAGTTCATGGTCGCGAGCATGAGGCATGACACATCTAATGCATCATCTTGATGCTTCTTATAAGCATCTCGGTTAGCTCGCGTGGCAGTGGCAGGAGGTGCCTCGGGAATGTGCTGCTCCAGGACGTACAGTTTTCTTTCTTGAGTGAGAATAATTCTCAGATTCCTGTACCAGTCCAGGAAATGAGCTCCATTGAGCTTGTCCTTGTCAAGGACAGAACGCAGGGAGAAGGTGTTCGTGTTTGTCGACATGACAATCTACAACAAAAATAATACAGAAATTAAATATCATATTCCAATTATCATTTAATTAGACCTTTAGCTAAATGATACTCCCACTGACTCGTGGGACAAGATCCACATCATACTATGACTTGAGTTAGCTTTGGCTAAATCGCCCAAGACTTAGTATGATCGGTAGATAACGAATTATCAATTACATCTCTATGCAACTCTTGTTTATAGGATCAAGATCCTCATTTATAAGAAAACTTGAGTTAGATTTGGCTAAATCGCCCAAAATTTAGTATAAATGTGATTTGTATCCTATCTTCCAACCGTTGGAAAATGCCTATAGTTATACTCGATCAAATTGAGTTAACTAGTTATAATCAATCTAATTGACTTTGTACTCACCCAAGCTTTGATAGGCGGGACCAAGATTGTCCCTTCGCACCCTACCAAGATAATATGCGTTGCTCTGCTTTGGTAGATTTAACAACAACAAATGATCGAGGTAGTGATGGGTATCAAAACTTGGCAGGCATCTCGAATTGATTTGATTAAGATCTAATCTAATCGTTAATGTGTATCATATACGCATCAACGCACTAATTACCCTACACTAGCATACATCACATACACACAAGTAAATATATCAAGATATATACATATATTGTGATGAGGTCATGACCCTACTACGATCTTCTCAAGCCAATGAGAAGATCGGACGGTCAATCTAGGGTCAACAGCTTCTTCAAGCATCTCCTTTGACCGCCTTGTATTGTCGGCTTCCTTCTTGTAACTCCATCTTCAATTGTACATTAAAAAATTGAAACTCGAGTTATATTCGAGTCTAAAACTATTTTACAACAGGAATATAAATAAAGGAGGCATGACGCGCAGGTCGCAAATCACATACAACACGCACAACAAAAAATGGTGCGCAGGCCATATTATGAATTACAACACAATTTTTGTCCAATCAAATTGGGATTTTTGGGCCATGATCATCACAATATCATACATAATTCTAAATTATGTATTTTACATAAATTTCTATAATTTTACTACTGATTTTATGAATTTTATGAATTACAACTTCCCGGCGGTCCCGATTAACAATTTTCGAGCGCGATCGCAGGACAATGCCCCTTGCGGGGTTAGGGGCAGCGCTCCTACTCGCGAAATAAATATCATGAGTGTCCCATCTTGATCTAATAGCGCCTTAAGCCGCTGTCCCAAAATAATTCGGGCGAGACCTTGTCGTTTCGGAAGGTTTTTCTCGGTAGTTGAAGCCTACAAGCGTCCAAACACTTGTTGCTTCGCCTCTACGAGAAAAATACTCACAAAATCCATAAAAATAGTAAACTTACAGAAACTTACAGATCTGAAATCTTTTCATAAAAATAAAATACAAATAAGTATATGCTTCGCACGTGGCTTTGATACCACTGTTAGCAATTCGAGCCGCAAAAATCGCTTTTTGCGTTGCGGAAATCCCGAATTCTAGCCACGGATCCGTGCGAAGATATATTTAAAATTAAATCATGTATATGTTTCTACACTAGATCTACCTTAGATCTACATGAAAAGAGAGTATACCTTTGTAGCGAAGCCCTTTGCTTATCCCTCTCGTCCAAAAATTACCGGATCTCGTAGAGTGTCAAGTGAACACTCCTCTACAAGTATCCACACGGACAAAAGGTGGAGAAGAACCACTTAGAGTGTGCTAGCACTCTTGGGTGGCTCGGCAATGGAGGAGGAGAGGGAGAAGAGAGAAGAGAGGAGGAAGAAGATGACCTCTTGAATGAGTACACAAAATGTAACTCACATCACTTATGTGGCCGGCCACATTTAGAGGTTTTTATACCTCCATGTAATACCAAGAGTCATGACTCTTGGTCTACCTCATGAGGTGGCACTCAATGATATAGCCATGATGATGTGGAACATCATCATTGGCCGACCCCCATGCCATGTCACAATGAAGTGGCATTTGGTCAAGTCAAACTTGACCCTTCATCTTCCCTCTCAAGTCAAGTCAAACTTGACCCATTTATCTCCCATGGTTGATCAAGTCTAACCATTGATTCAAGCCAATTTGATTTAGTGAATCTCTATCCATTAAATTAAATTGATTCAATGAGCCATAATCTAAATTAGACTCATTGGATACATGAATCAAATTGAGTCCAACTCAATTAGTCTAATTTGGATTACTCTTAATCCAATTTGGTTCATCACATGAACCTAATCCTCTTGGTTCATCATATGAACCTATTCTCCATCTAATTGTCCTTTGTGTGTGACCCTATAGGTTCTTGTAACGTTGGCAATGCTCCTAAACTCATTTAGAAGCATAAGTAATGAGCGGTATCTAGCAACATGTAACGACCCGGCCCTTTTGGCCTCTTGGGCAGTCCTTGTGGCATCCCAACTGGCGGCCCTTATGTCGTCGGCCCATTTGGTGACCTCTCATGTCGTCGACCGACGACCCTTTGGCCGTGCCGTTACTCACTAGGACTTTCCACCCCTGGCAGTGGATTTTTGCCTCCCCCAGGATTCAAACTCTAAACCTCCAGGCTTAAGTATTAGAGTTTATGAATTCTGGTAACCAAGTGAGATGATACCAACTGTAACGACCACCCTTCTTACTACTACTCTCTAAGGGCGACCGTTACCTAACTATTACTCTACTTACTAGTGTCACTTATGCTAATATTAGCAACACTTAGATTTATCACGACCCCAGAGGAAGTCCTACCGAAAAATTTCGGCAGAGTCTCCCCTGTACCGGTGACCAAATCAACCATACAGACACTATATACACAGCCACAGGCGGCTGGAACATTTTTTTTTCACAACCACGCAGTATAATAACACAATAAGAAGAAGGAAACTACTCTAGCAATAGCAAACAACTATATCACTCCAACAATAGGACCTAACTACAAGTGCGGAATAAACTTAATTACAATCTCAACTCATAATAATATTTAAAGAAACTAAAAGAACTCTAAACAGAAGAGTCTTGACAATCTGCCAGCAAACTCTGGATCTCTCCATAGTCCAGTCATCACACACCTTCATCACCACTACCTTGTCGCCTTCCTTTCATATTTTAGCTTTTCCTTTATCTGCAATAGGAGGAAAAATAGATCTATAAGCGAAATGCTTAGTAAGTACTATACTATCTCACAAAAACTCGAAGTGCATAAAAATGCAAATGATACTGAAACTGAAATGCTAAAAGAAATCTACTCATGCTTATCTAATAGCAAAGTACTCAAATAAACTGCATACTCATGATATACAAGAATAAAGCTGAATACTGGAAATAATACTAAACATGCTCACTAAACTGATAAGAAAGTAATGAAACAAATGCTGTATGCTTAGAAATAAAGAAACTAAACTTCTGTTGATTCTAAACATAGGTGATACTTGTTTCATTTACTTATAGCTTTATACTTGAAATTAATCTTTTAATTTCTTTTACTTTTACTTTTCTTTCTTCTTCTTTTTCTTTGGGCCCAGGCTTAGTACCATCTTATGCGCGCTCCCTAATAGAGACTGCTGTAGTCCCACAAGGTAAAGACCTCGGTCTTACCAAGGCCGAGACCTCGGAAACGGTCACCTGGACTTGTTATCTCTTTTTAACTAGACCTCACAACCTCGGAAGTCGGGTACTAGCCTCTTACTTTAATTTACTTGTTATCTCTTTTTAACTAGACCTTGGTCTTGTTCTTACTTATAGCTGCTCATTATAGCAAGGAAAGTCCAAACTAAATGCTATGTGCATACATGTATATGCTAAATTCTGTTCATGCATATCTTAAAGCAAAGGGAAATAAAAATCAGTATACTACTATATGTTATAATCTGTTCATGCACAACTTAAAGCAAAGGGAAACAAAAATCAGCATGCTACTATATGCTAAAATCTGTTCATATGAATACTAAAAATCTGCATATGTGAATAACAAAAATCTGCACACGTGAATCATTAAAAATATGCGAATGAAACAGAGTTAAAAACTAATACGGCTCATGCTATTCTAATACTGCATACTTTAAATAAAGGTTGCCCTTCTAACTAAATAAGGGTTGTTCTTGCCCTTTGAGTTGCAAGGAAAATGCTAAACCATTCTAACTAATTAAAGGGTTGTTCTTGCCTTTTTTTGAGTAGCAAGGAAAATGTTAAACCATCCTAACTAATTAAAGTGTTGTTCTTGCCTTTTTAAGTAACAAGGAAAATTGACCGCATGCTTCAAACTAAAAATCTACTGAACTAAAACCCCTTGCAAACATATTCACAGCATAAGGCAACAGAAATATTCAATTCCTTGTTTAAACCCTGACACACATCAGCAATCATCTTAAAACAACAAGATGGGTATATGGCCACAACAAGATCTACACTGGATTACTAAGGTCACAGGCACAACTGGAAATAAACCCTAGCATGTAACTTTACTCGGCACTATGGAATCCGGAGCAAGGGAAGAAAACCTAAAGCTTGTCTCTGCCACCTGGGAAGTTAGCTACAAGATCCAACCGAAACTTAGAATACATGGCAAAATGTTTAAGCAGCAACTGAAGGCAAGAAGGAAAACAAAATCTGGTTCTGCATTTATTTTCTTTGCATAAGATCAGATTCATCTTACTGTAAAGCTAAAACAAGCATAAATATCATTTCACAGCTTAACTCTTCTTGTAAGGCAACCCTAAATCTCCTATTCTGTTTCATCCGATTGGCATAGAACAAGAAGTGTTATGCACCTGTTCTAAGATCCCTAACATCATCCTCTCCTACAACCCAAAGTCTGCAGCCATCCAAAATAGATTCCTCTCTCTGTGATTCACGGCAGCAAACCCTATCTTAAACATGTTACAGAATATGTGCAAGGAAGAAAAGGCTCTAGCATACGGTTCTACACGGCACAGCAAAACCGAAAACAAGGAACGAAGATCTGAAACTCGGAGCTACTCCTACCACAGGTGAGTAGTACTTACCCTTGCTTTTAGGACTTACAACCGGAAGGAGGCAGCTAGGGCTTCGCGGAGATGAGGACTTCGACTTCTCCTTCGTGCTCACGCGTTCTCTTCGACGAGAGGAGCTCGGATCCACAAGGTTCACCGAAAGAAGACCTTTGTCGGCCGCCGGAGACGAAGCTAGGGCTTCGTATTTCTTCGCTCGGCAGAAACGGCGCCGTCGCACGCGAGAAGCAGAGAAGAAGAGGAGAAAGGTTTTCAAGTTTGGGAAAACACTTAAGCTTTCTTTTAAATCTAGGGTTTCCATTATAACTATACTTTATATATATCTCGCTTCATACTTATTAACAAACCATGTGTAGCCCAGTTGGTTGGCTGTGTCCGGTTGGGTCAGGTTCGACCGGAGGTCTTGGGTTCGAGTCTCACCTGAAATATTTTTGGTCAAAACTTCTTTCTTTTTGTAAACATACTAAACGACCTCCGAAAATTACGTAAAAATACTCTAAATATTCCTAAAAATCTCTAGAATATTTTAAAAGTATTTCTAAATGTTTTTGAAGACATTTAGAACTTGAAATAGGGAAAATTGGGTCATTACACAACACATCATTACTACCCAAGTTACAAGAATGTTGATATCCAACATCACCTTTGTGACTACTAATTGTGACTCTCACAATATGTGACAATGTCCTTCTATCCTTGACATCTAGATTGATCAATTGAGGCATAGACCGTGTCATCCTCTAATCAATATATATCTTCAACTCCAAGTACACTCACTCTAAACAAATAAGCTCAATATCTCATATTGACTTATTTGGGCATGGTCATGCACTTAGTGGTCTCACTCTATCAAGAATCATGGTGTAACTCCCGTCATATAGGAGGGATAGATCCCATCTACATCACTCACATCTCTCCGCATAATTTGTTACATACTTAGTAATCGCCTTTATAGTCCACCCAGTTACGGGTGACATTTGACGAAGCCAAAGTATGCAATTCCTTATGTAGGGAACCATGATGACTTCAGGTCCAAGGACTCATAGTCATACTAATAGTCACATAAGAAAGTATATGACACTCATATAACGATCTATGATACTTTCTCATGGTGGGTCATTCAGTATACATTCTCCAATGCATACCCATGTGTCAACTTGATATCTCTATATCCATGACTTGTGAGATCAAGTCATCGAGTTGACCTACATGCTAGTCTCAACGCATTAACATTGTCCCTCAATGTTAATACTTGACTAGAAATGATTAACAGTAGTGTTCTCTATATCATCTCACTATCGATTCAACCAATCGATTGATATAAATAAGAACCTTCTACTCAAGGACGCTATTATACTTAGTTATTTGGCACCAATACAAGTAAGTATAATAACCATAAAGAAATGTCCTTATAAATATATAGGAATATGATACATCGAGTCCATACAACAATCATCATATGGTTGGCTTTATGCTCTAACTAACATCTATATATATATATATATATATATATATATATATATATGTTTCGGCTGTGTTGGCCGAGGTTTATATGACCTAGCAGGCTTGTAGGTATGTCTCAGATTGGCACCCGTACAAGGGAGATGCTGCCGAAATTTCTTCTGGCAGAGACTCCCTCGAGCCGTGACATGAGCATCAGAGTGTCTGCACTAGAGACATCTTCCCTGATTATGACTTTAACGCTCTTGTACAATTTATCTGTGGTATGCGTAGGTCCGTGGGTACCATCTTCGACCGTCTTCCCATGCTCTGCTCGAAAGTATAAAGCCTGCAACGTATCTTCAGGTCTTAGACCTAAGTCCTCTCTTAATCAACATTCTTACTCTCCTCACTAGCCTCTCACATAACTTACCTTCCGGATGAGATCAAATAATATCTTACTTTTCTTCTTTGATTATATATACACTGTATATAACCTTTAAATACACATATAGATAGACTTGACCAACTGATTAGCTTGATATCAATCGATTAGAAATATTCATAATTATCTAAATTAAACTAAAAACTAGCAATATAATTTTATATGTCAATAACTAGTTTGTTAATCAATTGAAAAATCTTTCTAGTTGACTGTTCATGTCCAGTATTAGATCCAATAATGTAACTTAAATAGCAATCTTATCTGCTAATATAATTAAGGATTAATTTTTCAATCAACCACATCTAGTTGACTGCTCACACACACCCAATACATCGGATTCAATTTTATTTAAGTCCATTAATTGCTAAGATAGTGATCGTATCTGTCAACGACTAATGTTCTCCAATATTTAATTGGATCTAATAATCCCACCTACAAAAAATGATAAACTCAGATAACCAATGACTTACGTTTCATTACTTGTTTAACAATTTTATCTGTAATTGCTTAATTTGTAAGCTTCATGCAATAAGAGTAAAAAAATGCTTTAATTTGCCTTGGAATAAGATTAGGTTAAATCCTTTAATGATAAATTAGATATTTGGAGTTTGAAATTTAACTGCGGTGTATTATAGAGGATTTTTTTTTTAATAAGTACTTGACTCGAGAATGCTGACTCTCAGGATAGATTTTTATATGTATTTTTTTAAATTTATCCAAATGGTTAAACAAAAATTTATGTAAAATCCGATTAATCATCTCAAATTAGAAGAGCAAAAGACTTAGATATCTAGTCCAACTAGAAAAAAAAAACCTTTAATTGATTGAAATGACACAAATAGTGATCAAATAGTGTAGTTGATTGGAACAAACCTCCATCATCTAAAACCTAGTCTAATCTATTTAAATCTAGTTCAATTGAAACACAAATATAAATATTTTATTTTTAATAAAGAGTCCATAGTAGTATACTCAACATTTTAGTTGATTGAGGTTTATTTCCAATTGACTGCATTAATTTTGACTTCTCTCAGGATTGATTGAAAGATATATCCAATTGACTGAATCAACTCAGAGATTTTTGATTTCACCCTATCCATTAGTAGGATGGCTAAGACATGAGAAGATATATTTGAATGTGTTAGAATTTTAATCCCAAGATTTCATATAGCATACCTCATATCTCAATCATCAGATCATCCCAAGGGCATTAATATCACTACTCATATGACAAAAAGTGATTCACTCATCCCAACTCTTCTGTCAACTCATCCATAGATCAACACGAATGAAATAAATCATAGGTGACTACTAGCGATTAGTGTAGGTGGCTAAGACATAAGGAAAGGTATGTTCGAATGCACCAAGTCTTGACCCTCAAACTTCATATGATAATACCTCGTATTTTAACCATCGCATCGCTCCGAAGGGACATTAATATCCCTACTTATGGTGACAAAAGGTGAATACGCTCGCCCCCAGCGACCCCACCAACCCGTCCTAGGGCCAACACGGAGGAAATAAATCATAGGTAGCTACTAGCCTTTGGAATAGTGACTAGCACATAAGAAAAATAATTATCTCGACTTTACCAAAATTCAAACCCCAAATCTCATAGATAATGACTAATATCCCTACTCATGAACCACGCACACATCGCCATTTTATAAATATGATCCATCACAATTAAAAGTAACATCATACCATAATTTCAACACATCAATAACACCTTAGTGGGGAGTCAATGCTTCCTAGTTGGGTGATCACATGATTTTAATTTGAAGCTTAAGGACTCTATAAGATCGAGTTTTGGAATTGACAATCATGGATATCTTGTGCTTGACAACTTGATGACCTTAAAGGAGTTGTGATGGAGCTTTGGAGGAGCTCAGAGGACTACTAAATCATAGAGATTAGATTGAGTGGTTGGATTTAATGGCATTGAGCATTGGTTGAGTTGCATAGAGTGAGATATATGATACGTATGTTTCCTAGATATAGGTAGTGTAGGATCGATGAACACGTGAGGAGGGAGGGAGAGTGAATCACGTGTATTTAAAAATTTATTCTTTTTTTAAAACTTTTAAAATAAATGAGTGTGTAGCGGAATAAAAGAAAATAAAACAAGAGAAAAAATAAGACACAGTTGATTACTTGGTTCGAAACTTTTGGTAACTCTTACTCCAAGACCCAGGTATAATAAGACACAGTTTAACCTATCGACGGACAATCCATAAAATTTTCTACAGGTAAACTCCTGATAGAGTAATCGAGTACAAGAAAAATATAGGATAGTGTAACCAGCTACACTTCCTTTAAGCAAGTATAATATGTTGGTGCGGGAAGCATCCGACGATCGAACCTGAGTTTTGATAATGACAAAGGATTCAAAGTTAAGCTGTTTGTGATCTAACGTGCTTGACTAAGTGTTTCAGGAAAGTCCTAACTGCGGTTAGGCAGGTGAAAACCCTAGGGGGTGGTAACCCTAGGTCCTAGGGGGTGGTAACCCTAGGTCCTAGGGGGTGATAACCCTAGGTGGAGAAAAGTCCTAACTGCGGTTAGGCAAGGTGAAAACCCTAGGGGGTGGTAATCCTAGGTCATAGGGGGTGGTAACCCTATGCGGAAAGTCTTGGCAGGTCGATGGCTTCAGGCAAAAGTCCTAGGGGGTGGTAACCCTAGGTGGAAAGTCTTTGTGTCACGAACCAGGTGAAAGACCAGACTAGCAGGGAAGCGGATGTCCAGCAGAAAGTCCGGAAGCGTCGAGTGCTGAGCAAAAGTCTAGTCGATCTGGAGGATCGCATTGGCAACAGGTAAATCTCCTGAGTGGAGTAGGTGAGGACGCGTTCCCTGTAGAGGGAACAGTAGGCGTCGGGTCGACCTAAGGTTTCCGGTCGGAAATCCGAAGTCAGACTTGGACAGTCCGAAGACTGTCATTATAACAGCTATTATGTTTTATGTGCTAACTTTGTGCTGCAGGGTATATTTGGGACTAATGTATCTTGCCGGGACCAAAGTGCAAAGGTTAACCTCGGATGAACAGTGTCCGAGGCGCCTCCATGGAGCTTGGAGGCGCCTCGGGTGCAAAACCTGAGCTGGCTGCGAAGCAAGCTTGGAGGTGCCTTGAAGGAAGCCAAGGCGCCTTGGACAGCTTGATGAAGGCGCCTTGGAGAGGTTGGAGGCGCCTTGAACCTGATAAGGTTCGACCAGTTCAGTACTTATCTCCGCAGCTGACTCGGCTCATTCAAGGCGCCTTGGTGAACAGTAGAAGGCGCCTTGAACACCCTTTATAAGGGATCTCGAAGAGCAGCTCAAATTAAGAATTTTCCAAGTCTTCTGTATCCAACGTGCTGCTATAAAAGACGCCCGAAAGTGCTGCTACAAGTTTACGACGACCCGAAGCTCCGAGATTCTATTCTTATCGTCGATATAATTAGTTTTTGCATTTACTTGTACTTCATCTTGTAATCCTTTTATCGAGCTTATAGTTGTTGCCCACGCAAAGCGATCAAGGATCGCGGGCCTTCGAGTAGGAGTCGATCAAGGCTCCGAACGAAGTAAAATTCTCTGTGTCCTTCTGTTTGTGTTTCTTTATTTTATTCCGCTGCGTTTCAATTACTCCGATAGTTTTGCGATTCGAAAAATGAAATAGCCGCGAGCGCTATTCACCCCCCCTCTAGCGCTTCTCGATCCAACAATTGATATCAGAGCGGGGTCGCTTTGAACTAGTGCAACCACCATTCAAACATTTTTTGTGGCTTTGTCGTTTGTATAGGTTAAAAATAAAACCTTACGCCTTTCGTTTTTCCCTCCAAAATTATTTTCGAAAAACTCATTCTCATCTTTTCACCATAAGTCAGCATTAGCGAAATATCACAATTTCAGAAATTTGAAATAATATTTTTTAAAAATATTTTATTATTTTTTAAAAATTCTTGAACTTTTATTTCTATCCTTCCATACCGCACTGCTAATCCAGGATAAGTCCTGGTACATTTTTTGCTATTTTTTGTGTGCAAGGTTCTTTTAAAATGGCATTCCAAGAAGAATTCTGCACCGTCCGACCGCTGCTCTTTTCTGGCGAGGACTTTGGATACTGGAAGAACTGGATGGAATACCACCTCAAGACGCAAGTCGAGATGTGGATCATCATCCAGACCGGACTCGAACTTCCACGTGACGACACCGGAGAACTTATCTCATGCATCAACTGGGATTCTAGCACAATGAAAAAAGTTGAAGCTGATGCCAAAGCAACCTGCATGCTACAATGTGGCCTAACCAATGAAGAACTGAACCGCATCGGCCCCTTCGCAAGTGCAAAAGAGTTGTGGCAAAAGTTGATGGAACTACACGAGGGCACTTCCGACGCTCAAGTAAGTAAGCATAATTTAATAAATGATTTATTTGAATTAGATGAGCAGAATAATACTACTTCGGCCGAGGAAGGTATTACGATGGTTGCAGGTACAAGTAAGACAAAGGAACAGATATGGTCCGAGTCTTCAGATGAATCCGGGTCCGACGAAGAAGAACCGATGAGCTTCCTCGCTCTACCAGTACTAGCAACCGTGGCGGAAACTGAGTCCGAGTATGAGTTAGAAACCGAGAGCGAATCCGAGACTGAGTCTGATCGAAGCCACGAATCCGCATTCGTTTTCGAAGGACCAAAACCCACTGTAAGTTCACTACTCGCAGAATTTCAATTAGATAACTTGCATGAATTATTACCTTACTTAGTAAAAAAGTTGGCTAAATCCAACGTCTGGGTTAAGTCGCTCCAAAAGGAGGTAACAACCCTTAAGGAAGCGACTGACTTGAGCTCTTTAACTGAGTCAGTTCAAATTGGAAGTTCAACTCAAGTCCAACAACTTGAGGAAGAAAATTCCAATTTGAAAGCTCAAATTAAAGAACTCAAGGACACGTTGGAACGGTTCACCTTGGGCTCCAAGAATCTGGATCTGATTCTTGGAAAACAGCGAGCCGTTTACAACAAAGCTGGACTTGGATTTAAAACTAAAATAAAATACAAATCATATTTATCGCTAGTTAATAGAAATAATAGAAAAATTGTCCAAGCATGGGTGCCAAAATCCAACTTGGTTAATCAAGTTGGAACTGGTCACTATTGAGTCCCCAAGGATCAAGTCTATTACCTTGATAGACCATATCGAGGCTATGATCCAGGGGGAGCTAATAGAAAAACAATATTAAGAACATAATTCAAATTAATATTCAAATTAAGTTTAAAATTAAATAAAAAATAAAAAATAAAAAATTAAAAATTCAATTAAAAATTAAAAATTCAAAATTCAAAATTCAAAATTAAATTTAAATTATAAATTTAAAATTTAAAAAAAATTAAAAAACAAAATCAAAATAAAAAATTCGAAATTAAATTATAAACTTAAAATTAAAAAATTCAAAATCAAATTAAAAATTTGAAATTAAATTATAAATTTAAAATAAAAAAAAACAAAATCAAAATTAAAAATTCGAAATTAAATTATAAATTCAAAATTCAAAATCAAATTAATAATTCGAATTCAAATTAAATTAAAATCCAAAGGAAGGCTCCAGAATAGCTGACACATCCGAACTTAATCTACCCGAAATGGGCAAACAAAAGTAGACTACCCGGCAGGGTAATTAAGGTTAGATAAAATGGGCTAGGTTTAACTTGACCCACGGTACTGGTGAAGTTATTGGATGATAGTACGTTAGGGAAGCTTGGGCATCGCATGTCTAGGAAGATATGACTTCGACCTGGTGCATTTGGCCAAGTGGAACTGACCGAAGCTACCCTTAAATGGATCCTAACTAGTTAGACCAAGGTTTAGTATTAAGTTCAATGGGTAGGACTATTTGAAAAACCTCGAAGGCATGGTTACTTTAATGAGTTCCTTGTGACTCGCCATAGCCCAGAAGTTTATCCAAAGAATGCTTACTTGTTGAACCCAAAGCTAAACCTGAATCTAACACAAAGTTAAACCAAACCCTTAAATTGAACTTCAATTCATCTCACAACAATTATAGGATTACCTGATTGAAAACTTAGATTGGGTGAGATGACTAAGAAACTTAAAATTTCAAAATTAAAATTCGTTACTATAATTCTATAATTAAATTCTTAATTAATATTATTCTTTTAAAAAACTTAATTTTAAAATATTTTCAAAACTAAATTTCAAAATCATTATAAAATTTTTTCAAAACTAAATTTCAAAAATCATTTTAAAATCTCTTAAAACTTCATTTCAAAAATCTTTTAAAAATCATTTCAAAAATCTTTTCAAAACTAAATTTCAAAAATCTTTTGAAAATCATTTCAAAAATCTTTTCAAAATTATTTCAAAAATATTTTAAAACTTAATTTCAAAAATCTTTTAAAAATCATTTAAAAAATCTTTAAAAAATCATTTCAAAATCTTTTAAAAATCAATTCAAAAATCTTTTAAAAATCATTTCAAAAATCTTTTCAAAACTAAATTTCAAAATCATTTTAAAATCTTTTAAAACTTAATTTCAAAATCTTTTAAAAATCATTTCAAAAATCTTTTAAAACTTAATCTTTTAAAAATCATTTGAAAATATTTTAAAACTTAATTTCAAAATATTTTAAAACTACATTTCAAAAATCTTTTAAAAATCATTTCAAAAATCTTTTAAAACTTAATCTTTTAAAAATCATTTTAAAATCTTTTAAAACTTAATGTCAAAATCTTTTAAAACTTCATTTCAAAAATCTTTTAAAAATCATTTCAAAATCTTTTAAAACTTAATTTCAAAAATATTTTAAAAATCATTTCAAAAATCTTTTAAAAATCTTTTCAAAAATCTTTTCAAAACTAAAATTCAAAAATCATTTTAAAATCTTTTGAAAAATCTTTTAAAACTTATGTTCGAATGCACCAAGTCTTGACCCTCAAACTTCATATGATAATACCTCGTATTTTAACCATCGCATCGCTCCGAAGGGACATTAATATCCCTACTCATGGTGGCAAAAGGTGAATACGCTCGCCCCCAGTGACCCCACCAACCCGTGCCAGGGCCAACACGGAGGAAGTAAATCACAGGTAGCTACTAGCCTTTGGAATAGTGACTAACACATAAAAAAAATATTTATCTCGACTTTACCAAAATTCAAACCCCAAATCTCATAGATAATGGCTAATATCCATACTCGTGAACCACGCACACATCGACCTTTTATAAATATAATCCATCACAATTAAAAGTAACATCATACCATAATTTCAACACATCAATAACACCTTAGTGGGGAGTCAATGCTTCCTAGTTGGGTGATCACATGATTTTAATTTGAAGCTTAAGGACTCTATAAGATCGAGTTTTGGAATTGACAATCATGGATATCTTGTGCTTGACAACTTGATGACCTTAAAGGAGTTGTGATGGAGCTTTGGAGGAGCTCAGAGGACTACTAAATCATAGAGATTAGATTGAGTGGTTGGATTTAATGGAATTGAGCATTGGTTGAGTTGTATAGAGTGAGATATATAATATGTATGTTTCCTAGATATAAGTAGTGTAGGATCGATGAACACGTGAGGAGGGAGGGAGAGTGAATCACGTGTATTTAAAAATTTATTCTTTTTTTAAAACTTTTAAAATAAGTGAGTGTGTAGCGGAATAAAAGAAAATAAAACAAGAGAAAAAATAAGACACAGTTGATTACTTGGTTCAGAACTTTTGGTAACTCTTACTCCAAGACCCAGGTATAATAAGACACAGTTTAACTTATCGACGGACAATCCATAAAATTTTCTACAGGTAAACTCCTGATAGAGTAATCGAGTACAAGAAAAATATAGGATAGTGTAACCAGCTACACTTCCTTTAAGCAAGTATAATATGTTGGTGCGGGAAGCATCCGACGATCGAACCTGAGTTTTGATAATGGCAAAGGATTCAAAGTTAAGCTGTTTGTGATCTAATGTGCTTGACTAAGTGTTTCAGGAAAGTCCTAACTGCGGTTAGGCAGGTGAAAACCCTAGGGGTGGTAACTCTAGGTCCTAGGGGGTGTTAACCCTAGGTGGAGAAAAGTCCTAACTGCGGTTAGGTAAGGTGAAAACCCTAGGGGGTGGTAATCCTAGGTCATAGGGGGTGGTAACCCTATGCGGAAAGTCTTGGTAGGTCAATGGCTTCAGGAAAAAGTCCTAGGGGTGGTAACCTAGGTGGAAAGTCCTGGTGTCGCGAACCAGGTGAAAGACTGGACTAGCCGGGAAGCGGATGTCCAGCAGAAAGTCCGGAAGCGTCGAGTGCTGAGCAAAAGTCCAGTCGATCTGGAGGATCGCACTGGCAACAGGTAAATCTCCTGAGTGGAGTAGGTGAGGACGCGTTCCCCGTAGAGGGAACAATAGACGTCGGGTCGACCTAGGATTTTCGGTCGGAAATCCGAAGTCAGACTCGGACAGTTCGAAGACTGTCATTATAACATATATTATGTTTTATGTGCTAACTTTGTGCTGCAGGGTATATTTGGGACTAATGTATCTTGCAGGGACCAAAGTGCAAAGGTTAACCTCGGATGAACAGTGTCCAAGGCGCCTCCATGGAGCTTGGAGGCGCCTCGGGTGCAAAACCTGAGCTGGCTGCGAAGCAAGCTTGGAGGCGCCTTGAAGGAAGCCAAGGCGCCTTAGAGAGCTTGATGAAGGCGCCTTGGAGAGGTTGGAGGCGCCTTGAACCTGATAAGGTTCGACCAGTTCAGCACTTATCGCCGCGGCTGACTCGGCTCATTCAATGCGCCTTGGTGAATAGTAGAAGGCGCCTTGAACACTCTTTATAAGGGATCTCGACGAGCAGCTCAAATTAAGTATTTTCCAAGTCTTCTGTCTCTAACGTGCTGCTCTGAAAGACGCCCGAAGTGCTGCTACAAGTTTACAACGACCCAAAGCTCCGAGATTCTATTCTTGTCGTCGGTATAATTAGTTTTTGCATTTACTTGTACTTCATCTTGTAATCCTTTTATCGAGCTTATAGTTGTTGCCCACGCAAAGCGATCAAGGATCGCGGGCCTTCGAGTAGGAGTCAATCAAGGCTCCGAACGAAGTAAAATTATCTGTGTCCTTCTGTTTGTGTTTCTTTATTTTATTCTGCTGCATTTCAATTACTCCGATAGTTTTGCGATTAAAAAAACGAAATAGCCGCGAGCGCTATTCACCCCCCCTCTAGCGCTTCTCGATCCAACATAATAAAGAACAATAGTAAATTTGTTATCAACATGAAATATGGAGATTCGTATGTGTTCGTGTTGGTGTCAGTTTTCCGGCAACGGTTGGCCGAAGTAGAGTAGTAGAACGATGTCGGAGTAACCAGAGAATCAAGTATTAACATTTCTGAGTTGTATTGAGGTTGCTGGTCGATGCTCCTTTTATAGGTATTTGTGAGCGTCTGGACCACCCTCGGGCGCCTAGATCGAGACTTATCCAATCCTACTTCATCGTTGAATTATCCATGTCTGGGCACCTGGACCACTGACGTGGCCGTACCTTGGCAAGGCTCTATCTGGCAGCCTTCATCCACTCCCGGGTGCCTAGACCAACTCCAGGCACCTAGACAATGACATGTGTCATCTAATGATTGGATCACCTCCTTCATGGGTGGCTAGATCCTCTGGGCACCCATACCTCAGGTGCCTAGACTTTCGAGCACCTAGACATTTTTTCCAACCAATTGATTTCCTGCATCACAAGGTTAGCACAACAAATAATAATATAAAAGAAAAGTAGTAGAATTTCTGACAGTTTTCGGACTGTCCAATCCTGACTTTGGATTTCGCTGAAACCCTAGGTCAGATTGACGCCTAATGTTTCCTCAATCGGGAACACATCCTCAATAGATCTGAAACATTTTTTTTTACCATGCACATTCAACCAAATTTATGCTGTAAAGTATCCTGATAATAAATTCACCTCCCATGAACCACCATACCCAACAAAACCAGTAGCATTACAAAGAAGAAATTTTAACGGAAAGAACGAGAGACACTCATACAACCCCACAAAATAAATATGCATAAGGACGCCAGCTCAACACTCCTAGATGTTCGGACAGTGGGATGTGCGTCCATCTCGCCTCCTCGACTACTCCGTCCGCATGCCCCCATCTATATCCTGGGAGGTATCTCCCTCACCTGTAACGTAAGCATCATAAGTTTACGGACCCAGCAAGTATAGTCCATTATGCAAAATATGACTTTCATGAGGTAGTAGGAACAATAATCGGTAACCAGGTAAGACAAGTTCATTTGTAGTATAAGGAAAAATAAATACACTATGTAAGAGTGCCTACGTAGATAATAGGAGTGAATATGACATTTTTTAGCAACCACATTTGAGCCAGTTAAACAATCCCATGACATTAGAGGTACCTTCTAGAGAACATGTAGTTATATAGCCAAAGCTAACTTTATCAATCAATATCAGTCAAGTTTGGAAGAGGCCTCTCTGGAGCTCATCCCGAGGCACCCAACCTGTACTGTCACCACATATGTTCATACCCATCAAATTAGCCGTATAGGAAGCCATAATCTATCTACATTATACTGTAAACAATTTATCATGTATAACCATTCCATTCATTTTGTAAACATTCCTACTTTGAGATAAACCATTAGAAGCATGTATTCATCCATTTATTTTGTAAACATTGAAATACGAAAAACGAAACAGAATCAATTCATACCACCAGCATACATAATAAATGAACAGAAATGAAGGAACCAATTCTCAAAGCAGCACCCACAAACGAACCACAAGGATCACAACGAGCACTCCCAATCAGCACCAAGATTCCGACATCACAAGAAGCAACAAAACGTTAACCTTACAAGAGCAGGGTCAAGAACTTATTCAAACACAACCTAACCTTCACTATGGTAATTCTGTCCGGAATTCACGAAGACAGGGAAGGTAGCAAAAATGATATCATTCAAAGCTGTAACCACCAAAAACTTACCAAAATTTTAGAGGAAACTTCATGAAATAGAACCTTATCAAGAACATCACCGGAGATCAAATCTCAACCCATTCAAACCTAGCCAATTCTGTCCACGATCCGAAGACATCGTAAGTTAGCAAGAAAACATCCTCAAAAGAAACTGAACTACCTCTACTAAATCTGTCCGAAAATCTACAGCAATTGACAGAACAAAACAACATTGAATCTAAATACAACCTACCCATTCATGTCTAGAATTTCATTGCAAACTTGAAGAAGTAACAACAACATCCAAGCATCATTAAACATCTGCAATCTATCTGAAACCTTCGTGAGCCGAAAAAGAAATCAAACAAAACCAAGCTTCACTTATCTGCCCAGAATTTAGGAATGGTAGGTGATCTCGTCCGGAAGCTGAGTCAGATGAAAGCGGGCCTTGTTGTGCGAAAAGTTGACGGAGAGTCGTTGAGATGCTGAATCAGAGAGGTACCCCTGGAAAGGTTCGCACGAGCGGTCCTACGGAGAGAAACGATCAGGATGATGACGCTATTGCTCTGCATACACTCAGACGAGTCCACCAGTCGTTAGAGACCAGAACCAGGGAAAAAGTCCCCGGGTCAGGCCCTCCGACGCTCAAGTCAGGTACTTTTTCCCCAGAAATCACAGAGAAAGGACGAAAAGTAAAAGACTGGTAAGAAAATGATGAGTGAGCGTACCTCTGTAAGGGACAAAGCATCCCTTTTTATACTGCAACTAAGGCTTCTAGAACCTGATGAATGTCAGAGAATGTCGGATGTCAGGCTTTGTCTGGCGTTGGTCGACATGTGACTTTCTCTTATAGGCTGGAGGAGAAACCAAGAGGAGTATGAGCCTCCCCAGTTAGAATTTCCCTGACATGTGATGATTGTTCTCTGACAGGTGGTTACGATTCCTTGCAGGCCTATTTGTCATGTAGTGTATGACCCCCTGACCCACCTTCGTCTGCGTCATCTGAAGCATATACATCTCGATCTACACGATGGATCTAGTTCTTGACCTGCATTCGCTTACCGCTGTCCAAGGCATGTACGTCCGGACCTGCACGCCGGGTCAGACTCTCGACCCATATTTGTTTATTGCTATCCAAGGCCTGTACGTCCCGACCTGCATGCAGGGTCAGACTCTCGATCCGTATTTGCTTATTGCTATCCACGGCATGTGCGTCCCGACCTGCACGCTGGGTCTGACTCTCGACCCGTATTTGCTTGTTGCTATCCAAGGCATGTACGTCCCGACCTGCACGCTGAGTCTGACTCTCGACCCATACTTGCTTATTGCTATCCAAGGCACGTACGTCCCGACCTGCACGCTAGGTCTGATTCCCGACCCGCATCTGCTTATTACAATCCAAGGCATGTACGTTCCGACCTGCACGCTGGGTCTGATTCCTGACCCGCATCTGCTTATTGCAATCCAAAGCATGTACGTCCCGACCTGCACGCTGGGTCTGATTCCCGACCCGCATCTGCTTATTGCTATCCAAGGCATGTACGTCCCGACCTGCACGCTGGGTCTGATTCCCGACCCGCATCTGCTTATTGCAATCCAAGGCATGTACGTCCCGACCTGCACGCTGGGTCTGACTCTTGACCCGTACTTGCTTATTGTTATCCAAGGCACGTACGTTCCATCCTACACGCTGGGTCTGATTCCCGACCCGCATCTGCTTATTGCAATCCAAGGTATGTATGTCCCGACCTACACGCTGGGTCTGACTCTAGGCCTGGGATCCTTGGCTTGAATGTCCCACCCTGAACGCCAAGTTTACAACCAGACTCGTTTATTCGCAATCTCCATCCTTAGTATATCTGGCCCACGGGCCCGTTTATCAATCACTATTAGGGTTGGTCTTATAATCCCCTCTGACCACCCGGTCTGCTGAGACTTTGACTCTGGCCACGTAACCTGGACTTTTGACCCCCTTGATCTCCACATCGGCTTGACTGTTGACCTGCCACAGGGGCTTGACTTTTGACTTTCCTGTCTGCCAGGTCAGCTTTACTTCTGACCCTCTCGTGGTCTTGACTCATGACCACATCATCCTACTGACCCTACAAAATAAGCACCGTATCACAAGCCTCCCCCTCAAGTCTAGTCGAAGGAGGCTCTGGTCCGACTGACTAGACTCCAGGGTTCTGAATACCTGATCTGGCTCTTAACTCCTTTGCCTACCCATCATCCTTCTGATTTCTATAGGATATCCAGCCGTCCTGGGAAGTAGCCGAGCTCGCTTTCTGTTTCTGTTGACTCCTAGACTTCTGAGTCCGGTTAGTCTTTAACTGCCACACTGGTTTCCAAGCGACTCCTCAGGTTCCGAGGGAGTCCTTTCACCTTCCTCTTCTTTATAAAAGGCTTAGTCACTTCACTCCTTTATCGACACTTTCTCTTCGTATCTGCTCCTTAGCTTGCTTATGGAATTCCCCGAGTGGTCTACTCTGCGTCATCGGTTGCCTACTGCCGAAAAAGCCTTACATGACATGACTTTGAGCCGGGATCTACAGATCTCCCTCCGTAGGGAACTAGAAGAACTATGACAAGCGGCTAAATGTAGGACTCGAACGGAAGTGGCTCTGAAGATGAAAGCGCAGGCAGACTTTCACGCTCAACTCCACCATATCCTCTACTTGAAGCTGAAGCATGAGGATGAGGTGTCTTCCTTGAAGGAAGAGAATCGAATACAGGGAGCCACCATTGACCAACTACGGGCCACCCTTGACCATGTCCAGAGAGAGCTGGCTCAGGCGAGAGCTCGTCTAGAAGGAGCACATTGAATGTCTGAGTCCGGTAGTAATTGAGGCTGTTGTTGTATGCTCTTTTTTTGAATGAGATAAAACATGCTTTCTGTTCTGTGGCTTTGTTCCTTTATTCTTGTGTACGTCTTTATCATTAAAACACCTGCAAACTATTAACTTTCCCAGCAAACATAACAAAACAGCTTGCGTACCTCATTCTCTCCTTACCCTGTGGAAGATCCCAATCAAGACACTTGTTGAGTTGACCAGTAAAGTCGTTGGGCGTGAGAGCCCTGCTCACTTATAACTCGCACTAAGGCGAGAGTCTGGGACAGCCGACCGAACAGCTCGGTCGTTGGGCGTGAGAGCAGAGCTCACTTATAACTCGCACTGAGGCGAGAGTCTGGGACAGTCGACCGAGCAGCTCGGTCGTTGGGCGTGAGAGCAGAGCTCACTTATAACTCACACTGGGGCTAGAGTCTGGGACACCCGACCGAGCAGCTCGGTCGTTGGGCGTGAGGGCAAAGCTCACTTATAACTCGCACTGAGGCGAGAGTCTGGGACAGCCGACCGAGCAGCTCGGTCGTTGGGCGTGAGAGCAGAGCTCACTTATAACTCGCACTGGGGCGAGAGTCTGGGACAGCCGACCGAGCAGCTCGGTCGTTGGGCATGAGAGCAGAGCTCACTTATAACTCGCACTGGGGCGAGAGTCTGGGACACCCGACCAAGCAGCTCGGTCGTTGGGCGTGAGAGCAGAGCTCACTTATAACTCGCACTGAGGCGAGAGTCTAGGACAGCTGACCGAGCAGCTCGGTCGTTGGGCGTGAGTAGCAGAGCTCACTTATAACTCGCACTAGGGCGAGAGTTTGGGACAGCCGACCGAGTAGCTCGGTCGTTGGGCATGAGAGCAGAGCTCACTTATAACTCGCACTGGGGCGAGAGTTTGGGACAGCCGACCGAGCAGCTCGGTCGTTGGGCGTGAGAGCAAAGCTCACTTATAACTCGCACTGGGGCGAGAGTCTTGGACAGTCGACCGAGCAGCTCGGTCTTCTGATCAGGACATATGTTGTCGACCCGCGGATCAATCTCCCGACCAGGATATATTCTGCGGGTCGATCTCCCGACCAGGAATTATTTAAAGCACTCCACCTTCGCTTGTTATCAGGAAACATATCATTAGTGATGGATCGTTTGAAGCGATAGAGGGGGGGGGGGTGAATATCGCGCGCTTTAAAACTATTCTTTTCTTTTGAAACCAAAGTCGTGCAGCGGAAAATAAAGAGAGACAAGGTATTTTACTTCGTTCAGGGCCTAGCTCAACTCTTACTCGAAGGCCCGCAGTCCTTGACCGCACCGATGGGCAAAGCACTAAAACTCTTCTCTCTGAACTCCTCGGAGAGAAGCAGATCGTACAAGTACAAGAGATATAAGATAGTAACAGCTCTACTATCTTATATAATTTAAGTGCAACAATAATAAATTTACCGACAAATGAATTTGAAAGTCGAAGCTTGTGGTCGGCACGAATGCAGAGATTGATGGAGACTTGTTGCTTCGAGCAGCTTGCAGAACAGTAATTTTTTGATCAGTAGAGTTGTTACTGGCCTCTGACCTCGAGCCTTAATTTATAGGTGCACTGAGGTTCGGTCGACCGAACCAGCTCCGATCACTCACAACTGGAGTCTGACGCTGGCTCGTAAATTTTGCATTAACTGGCCTTCAATGGTTCGGTCGACCGAACCCTTTTATCGGTCGACCGAACAAGCTTTTACCTTGTTCGTCGAAGTCTGCCAGAATCTTGAATTAATGTGTGTTTAATGTTGATTGGATAGGTCGACCGATCCTCTTGTTCGATCGACCGATCAACCCTTCTTTCCTTTGCTTGCTGATCTTGTCTGATGCACTGGCTATGCTGAGTCACCAAGGTTCGGTCGACTGATCTTATTGTTCAGTCGACTGATCAAGCTTTGATTGGCCTCAGTCTGTTTTGGTCTGATCTGAAACACTGCTTTGATAACTTCTATTTCGGTCGAACGATCCTCTGGTTCGGTCGACCAATCAAGCCTGACCTGCAAAACAGTGTTAGAACAAAAACATCCTGCAACAAAAAGGTTAGCACAATAATGCATGAGTAATATAAAAGACAGTAGAACTGTCTTGATTTCAACTTTGAAACCTTCCCGGTTTCTTCAGTTGGATCAGCGACCTAAGGTTGTTCCCTCTGGGAACCCGACCTCACTGTCGCTCCTTCAGTTTGCTTACCTCAACCTACCTGCCAAACTTTAATCCTCCAGATCCAGTTTGTACTTTTCACTCAGCCTTGATCGGCTCCCCAGGACTTTTCTTTTGATCTTCAGTCCTCCAGACTTCTCGATCACACCGCCAAGCATTGGGTCCCTTTGACCTGCTTGGACTTGCACCTGGGTTCCACGATCTGCTAAGACTTTTCTGCGTAGCCTCCAGCTAGGACTTTTCCAGTTGAGTAGACATCCTGCACACTCAATCAACTTGTTAGATCACAACAAGACTTAACTTGGAACCTTTGACAACATCAAAACTCAGGTTTGATTCTGGTGCAACTTGCACTAACAATCTCCCCCTTTTTTATGTTTGGCAACCAAGGTTCAAAGTTAAGTTAAACATATGCAACTAGTAAACAAGCAATTTCAATTCTTATTTCTCCCCCTGAAATAATCATCTCCCCCTGAATTAACTATCTCTCCCCCTTTGACACACATCAAAATTAGGGGAAGTCAAAAAACTAAACATAGAACATAAGAAAGTCTAACATTTGAAGAGAAGTTAAACTTTTAGTAAAGGAAAACTAACTATTCAAAAAGATACTAAGTTTTGAAATGATATCAAATTTTTCTAAGTTTCAAAATCATATTTTTACTAAGTGATCAAAATTTTAAAAAGAGTTTAAAGATAGAAAATGATTTATAATGTGAAAAGCGTTTAAGAAAACACTTTTAAAAAAATCAATCTTGAAATTAATGTTTTTTTTTTTGGAAAAAGATGTTAAAGAAAACAAGTTTGAAAATAAATAGACTAAGTGAAAAATTTTGAAAACGTGTTTAAAGAAAACAATTTCAAACAATAATAAAGTTTATAAAACTATTTTGAAGATAACTCCCCCTAAAATTGATATTTATCCTAAAAGTCCAAGCATGGTTTGGTAAACTAAGGAAAAAGGTCCTTATGATGAAATGTCCAACCTTTGTCCAAGACTAGCTATCACAAGATAGTAGCAAGTTGACTCAGGTTGGTCAATTTGAGCAAGTTGACAAGGTTGGTTAATTCTTCATCGTCTTCTTGATTACCATTTGAAGGAGTTTGAGTAGTAGAAACGTTATCAATTTCATTAAATGTTACATTTGTCGTTTCCTCAATTTTCAAAGTAGATTTATTATAAACTCTATAGGCCCTACTTGTAGATGAACACCCTAGAAAAATTCCTAGGTTAGTTTTTGAAGTGAATTTGCCTAAGTGATCTTTAAGATATAAAATATGTACATTACAACCAAAAACTTTAAAATATTTTATATTAGGAATTTTATTGAAATAAATTTCATAGGATGTTTTATTTTGATCTTTATTAATTATGATTCGATTTTGAACATAACAAGCTGTGTTAACAGCTTCAGCCCAAAAGTATTTTGGTGTATTGTATTCATTTAACATTGTTCAGGCAGCTTCTTGTAAGGTTCTATTCTTACGTTCTACTAAGCCATTTTGTTGTGATGTTTTAGGGCATGAAAACTCATGGTGATAACCATTTTCTAAACAAAAATTATTAAAATTATGATTTCTGAATTCTCCTCCATTATCACTTCTTATCCTTTTTATTTTAATATCTCTATCATTTTCTACTTGTTTACAAAAATGCTTGAATGTTTCAAAGGTTTCATTTTTATTAGATAAAAATTTTACCCAAGTATATCTAGAGTAGTCATCAATGATTACTAAACAATATAGATTTCCATTAAAAGATTTTATTCCATGAGAATCAAATAAATCCAAATGTATTAGTTCAAGTATTTTATTTGTTCTATTTTGATTTGTAAGTTTATGAGTTGATTTAATTTGTTTACCTTGTTGACAGGAATTACAAAATTTATTTAAAGGATTTCCTAATTTTGGCAAACCTTTAACTAAACCATTTTTGCTTAATTCTAATAAATTTTTAAGGTGAGTATGAGCTAATCTCCTATGCCATAACCAAGTTTCATCATTATTTGCTAGAAGACATTTAGATATTGTTTTAGGTAGATGAATGGAGTATATATTTTTGTCTCTAAAACCTTTCAGTAAAACATTAGTTGAGTCATTGTAACTAATTAAGCATTTAGAAGACAAAAATTGAACCTTAAAACCTGAATCACAAAGTTGACTTATACTAAGTAAATTATAATTAAAATGTTCAACAAGTAAAACCTTTTTAATTGAAATGTTTGACTGTAATTGAATTTCACCTGTACCGATTACCTTAAACTTGCCATTGTTTCTAAAAGCAACGGACCCTAAAATTTAGAATTCAATGTTGGTAAATTTTTGTTGATCCCCAGTCATGTGTCTAGAACACCCGCTATCCAAAATCCATTTATCCAGAGTTTTGGAATCCTACAAAATGTAGGATGAGACCAAAGTGTGGTTAAAGGATTAAATAAGTAGTTTTGAACTTTAATTGATTTACATGAATTTAATATGTATTATTTATTGTTCGAATCAAGTAAATTGATTAAGTTTTAAATATAAAGTAAATTTAAAAGTTTTAATTTTGATTAAGTTTAAAATAATTTTTAATAAGTTTAAAATAAATTTTTAATAATTTTAAAATAATTTTAATAAGTTTAAAATAATTTTTAATAAGTTTAAAATAATTTTTGATTAAGTTTAAAATAATTTTTAATAAGTTTAAAATAAATTTTTAATAATTTTAAAATAATTTTAATAAGTTTAAAATAATTTTTAATAAGTTTAAAATAATTTTTGATTAAGTTTAAAATAATTTTTAATAAGTTTAAAATAATTTTTTAATAAGTTTAAAATAATTTTTAATAAGTTTAAAATAATTTTTAATAAGTTTAAAATAATTTTTTAATAAGTTTAAAATAATTTTTGATTAAGTTTAAAATAATTTTTTAATAAGTTTAAAATAATTTTTAATAAGTTTAAAATAATTTTTAATAAGTTTAAAATAATTTTTGATTAAGTTTAAAATAATTGTTTTTTTAATAAGTTTAAAATAATTTTTAATAAGTTTAAAATAATTTTTGATTAAGTTTATAATAATTTTTAATAAGTTTAAAATAATTTTTAATAAGTTTAAAATAATTTTTGATTAAGTTTAAAATAATTTTTTAATAAGTTTAAAATAATTTTTAATAAGTTTAAAATAATTTTTGATTAAGTTTAAAATAATTTTTGATTAAGTTTAAAATAATTTTGTTAATAAGTTTAAAATAATTTTTAATAAGTTTAAAATAATTTTTAATAAGTTTAAAATAATTTTTTAATAATTTTAGTTTGAAATAGATTTGAATTAATTAGAATTAATTTTAGTTTGAATTGATTTTAGTTTGAATTAGAATTAATTTTATTGAAAGAGGTTATTGAACTCATGTTAGATTCAAACTTAGCTTTGGGTTAATCAAGCAGGCGTCCTAAGGATAAGTTTCAGTTCAGTGGCGAGGCAAATGACCTACTTGAATATCATTAGACCACTTGCTGAAGACTTTCCAAACTGTTCCTGCCCAAAAAACTTAATACTAAATCTTGGTCTAACTAGCCCATGTTTGACTGGGGTAGCTTCGGTCAGATCCACTAAGTCTAGTGCACCAGGTAGAATTCCACATTCAACCTAGACATGCCTTTGACAGAGTTTCCTTGACGTACTATCATCCCAATCCATTCCGGTGCTATGTTATAGGGTTTGGTAAACATTTTTCATCTAACCGTTCTAATAATTCTAATCCTAAGTATTGAGTTTGTTTTAATTAAGTTGGTTGGATTGTTTTTCTAGTTGCTCCCCCTGAGTCATAGCTAGATATGGTCTATCTAAGTAATGGATTTAACTCTTAGGGACCAAGTAGAAATTTGGTTTAATTGGTTTGATTAACTGCTTTATTTGAACCCATGCTTGGACTTGCCTTCTAGTATTTTGACTGATTAAGGATAAGTATGATTTGTTTGTTTGTTTTAGTTTGTAACCGAGTCCCGATTTGTTGTACACGGCTCGTTGCGATCCAAGTACCATATTTAGACACTTGGATCCCATTTCGAACTTTTCCAACGTTTTCTTGAGTCGCTCGACTTGACATTTCAAATCAGAATTTTCTTCCTCAAGTTTTTCAACTTGAGTTGAAGTTCCGACTTGAACTTGGTTAGTCGAGTCACTCAAGTTAACTTGTTGCTTAAGGTGGTCTATCTCCTTAAGTAACAAGTTATTTTGTTTTTCCGATTTTGCTAATTTTTTAAACAAGCATTTAACTACTTTAAGTAAATTTGACTTTGAATAAATTGTTACCATATTTGGATCTTCCGATCCGTTGCCTTTGATGTCGATCTCGGACTCGTACTCGTCCTCGGACTCGGAGTCGGAATCTTCATTTCTTGCCATAAATGCAAGATGGCATGAGTGCTTTGTTTGTTCCGTGTCGGATTCGTCGGAAGAGGTTTCGTCCCAAGTCGCTTGAAGTGCCTTTTTCCGTCTTGTCGATTTGGGTCGTTCTTCTTTCTGATTTGGGCATTCGTTTTTGAAATGCCCCTTTTTGTTGCATCCATAACAAATCATTTCTGATTTGTTTTGGATCTGGTTCGGTGGAGTCATTTTGGTATTTTTTCTGAACTTTTTCTTAGTCAACAATCTTCGGACCATGTTGACTAGTTCTTCTTCATTTGTTGAGTCTAAGTCTGACTCGCTTTCAGACTCGATCTTCGTTTTTGATTTTGTCTCTTTGCTTGAACCTGCATACAAAGCAACTCCTTTCTCGACATGGCTCATGTTAGATTACTCGTGTAATTTCAACTCGCAAAACAATTCATCTAACTTAAGAATTGAAAGATCTTTGGAAACTTTGTACGCATCTACAATTGATGCCCACAAAGTATTCCTCGGAAAAGCGTTTAGAGTGTACCTTATTGTATCACGGTTTTCGAGTTCGTGTCCGATCAGGTGAAGACCGTTGAGGATGTCCTTTAGTCAGGCGTGTAGTTGCGAGGCCGTCTCTCCAGGAACCATTTTTATATTAAGTAAATTATTTAAAAAAAGATCTCGTTTGTTTACCTTCGAGTTGTTGGTTCCTTCGTGTAATTTGACTAGTGAGTCCCACAAGTCTTTGGCGTTGTCATAGGGACCAACTCGGTTCAACCCCTCCATCGTAAGTCCGCACTGAATGGTGTTGATCGCCTTGTAGTTCAGTTGTGCCTTCTTGATCATTTTGGGGAGTCCATTCTTCTGGTTCTATTGTTGTTCCATCCTTCGTTGGGAGAGTATATCCTTTCAAAATTATGAACCAGAGCTCGATGTCGGACTTCAAGTAACACTCCATTCTATTCTTCCAGTAACTAAAATTCTCCCCATTGAATAGTGGAGGTCGAACCGTGCTATAGCCTTCTTGATATGAGTTTGACATCCTTGCAAAATAGAGATAAAAAAGAAAAAGTATTTCCAAGACTTTTGTCTTGGGATTAGTAGTGCTTGAAAAATAAAAATTATTCAAAAAAAAAGTGAAAAGAAAAGATTTTAAAAGTTGCTTTGAAAATCGATTAAGAAATTTCAGAGCTAACCTGCTCTGATACTAATTGATGGATCGTTTGAAGCGATACAAGGGGGGGGGGGGTGAATATCGCGCGCTTTGAAACTATTCTTTTCTTTTGAAACCAAAGTCGTGCAGCGGAAAATAAAGAGAGACAAGGTATTTTACTTCGTTCGGAGCCTAGCTCGACTCCTACTCGAAGGCCCGCAGTCCTTGACCGCACCGATGGGCAAAGCACTAAAACTCTTCTCTCCGAACTCCTCGGAGAGAAGCAAATCGTACAAGTACAAGAGATATAAGATAGTAATAGCTCTACTATCTTATATAATTTAAGTGCAACAATAATAAATTTACCGACAAATGAATTTGAAAGTCGAAGCTTGTGGTCGGCGCGAATGCAGAGATTGATGGAGACTTGTTGCTTCGAGCAGCTTGCAGAACAGCAATTTTTTGATCAGTAGAGTTGTTACTGGCCTCTGACCTCGAGCCTTAATTTATAGGTGCACTGAGGTTCGATCGACCGATCCCTCTGTTCGGTCGACCGAACCAGCTCCGATCAACCACAGCTGGAGTTTGACGCTGGCTCGTAAATTCTACATTAACTGGCCTTCAATGGTTCGGTCGACCGAACTCTTTTATCGGTCGACCGAACAAGCTTTTACCTTGTTCGTCGAAGTCTGCTAGAATCTTGAATTAATGCGCGTTTAATGTTGATTGGATCGGTCGACCGATCCTCTTGTTCGGTCGACCAATCAGCCCTTCTTTCCTTTGCTTGCAGATCGTGTCTGATGCACTTGCTATGCTGAGTCACCAAGGTTCGGTCGACTGATCTTATTGTTCAGTCGACCTATCAAGCTTTGATCGACCTCAGTCTATTTTGGTCTTATCTGAAACACTGCTTTGATAACTTCTGTTTCGGTCGACAGATCCTATGGTTCGGTCGACCAATCAAGCCTGACCTGCAAAACAGTGTTAGAACAAAAACATCCTGCAACATAAAGGTTAGCACAATAATACATGAGTAATATAAAAGACAGTAGAACTGTCTTGATCTCAACTTTGAAACCTTCCCGGTTTCTTCAGTTGGATCAGCGACCTAAGGTTGTTCCCTCTGGGAACCCAACCTCACTGTCGCTCCTCCAGTTTGCTTACCTCAACCTACCTGCCAAACTTTGATCCTCCAGATCCAGTTTGGACTTTTCACTCAGCCTTGATCGGCTCCCCAGGACTTTTCGTTTGATCTTCAGTCCTCCAGACTTCTCGATCACACCGCCAAGCATTAGGTCCCTTTGACCTGCTTGGACTTGCACCTGGGTTCCACGATCTGCTAAGACTTTTCTGCCTAGCCTCCAGCTAGGACTTTTCCAGTTGAGTAGACATCCTGCACACTCGATCAACTTGTTAGACCACAACAAGACTTAACTTGGAACCTTTGACAACATCAAAACTCAGGTTTGATTCTGGTGCAACTTGCACCAACAATTAGTGGTGTTGCGGATAACCATATTAAAAATCTCACTTAGCCCCAGCCCTGCTGCGTTTGAATTTCTTTCCCGCTACTTTTCCTCGACGGTTCCCGAGAAAATCACGTATTAAGCATTTCCGTACTCCCACCTCATATCATGATTTCTTTATCACATCCATCATTAATACGGCTCCTAGGAGGTCGACACCTGTCCTCTACCTTTATTGCTTATGCAGGATGACGCCGCCCATGCCACTCCTTTTCGTACATGCTTCCCTATAAGGGTATGTTATTCGACAATCGGATGGCTTGAAGCGCTTCACCCAAAAAGATACTCGTATCTTTTCGATATTCCCTAGGAGAACTCCCTTTATAAACCCTAAAGGCTGTCCGCAGTCATTGCCTTGCGCGTTTTGACTGCCTTTTTCCTGTTGCTTCGACTTCTCCGTCGTCTGCACCTTTCCTTTTTTAAGCTCCTCCGTCTAGCGCTCTTCTCTTCCTTGACTAATCTCTTCCTCAACCTTCTTTACCCTGATAATGGCTGATGGTAAGATCACTCTTTGGTATTCCTGCTTCATTTCAGATCTAGATGACCACGACCTATCAGTGATTCGCTCAGACCTGCAACTTAGTAATGCTTATGGACTCCGAGTCCCCATACCGCATGAGCATCCTGCTAATCCCCCAGAAGGTTTCGTGACCATTTTTAGAGACCATATTTTAGGAGGCCTTCGTTTTCCCATCCATCCATTCATTTCTTCTCTGAGTGAATACTTTGGCATTTGCATCTCTCAGTTTGCTCCTAACTTCTTTAGGACTGTTTGTGGCACCGTTATTCTTTGTCGCGTATACCAACTTCCTTTGACTGTTCATCTCTTTTACCACTTCTATTCCTTCAAACGCTCAGAGCCCGGAGTGTTTATGGTACAAGCTAGGCCTGGCTATAAGTTTTTCTCGGACATGCCTTCTTCGAACAAGGGGTGGAAATCTCGTTTCTTCTTTGTCAGACTACCAATCCACTGATCGGGCCCACACAGTGGCGCTCCGACCTCCCTATACACCAACACCAGCCTTCTTGTATCCTTGCTTCAGAAGCACTTCAAGGCTTGCTCGTTAACTTTTCTGTATTACTGTTGGAAGACCTTCTATATTTGTTCGGACTCAGCCCCATTCGGGCAGAGATTGGGGCTCTGTTTGGTAAGACCCCGTTTTGCTCTTCGCAACTCTTCGCTAACTGAGGTATCTTTCTTTTTATCGCAGAGGCTGCCATGTACCGGGCGTACTCTTCCAATGTGAAGCGCCGATCCAGCTCCTCTTTGAAAACTTTAAGGGAGGAGCTGAAGCAAGGTTTGGCAGCTTCTTCCCAATCTGACCCTTCTGCCTCACAATCCACTCCTTCCGCTTCCCTACCTATCTCGTCGGCGAAGACCCAAGAGGGAACTTCTTTGGCCCTTCCCATGGATGCGGCTCCAGCAGAAGACCCTATCATTGTGGAACAGGCTGATCTGTCCACCGCAGAGCAGATCGAGGAAACCCCTGGAGAACAGTTCGGGGAGGCTGCTAAAGAGCAAGTCAAGCAAAGACAAGTGGCATCCCCCTGACCGGCTGGACACCTGAAACTTCAACACGAAAGGAAGAGAGTGACTCCAGCTATTCAAGCGTCACCTCCACCTATCCCTCCCAGCCGTCGCTCTTCTGCTGCCCTCCGTTCTTTAGAAATTCGGGCTGCTTCTCCTGCCCGGGAGAGCGCTATGGGGCCTGAGGTTCCTGTCGTGCCACCCCGTCTATCAGTCCTGGCTCCCGATCGAGATATAACTCCTGAGCAGGATTCCTTGCAAGCACCAACTTCTTCTCCTGGTCAGCCACCTTTACCCTTAGTGGACCAGCCCGGGAGCTCTGCCACTCCATCTGCCTCCCTTCCCTTAGATGTTCCCGCGTCTACCTCTAGATCCCGGAGGAAAAGTTGCAAGAAATATTCCTTTACTAATTTTTGGTGCGTGCCTTCCTCCGCAGGCTCAGGGGTCGCTGCAGAAACTACTGAAGGGGCTCCTCCCCTTACTGCTTTGATCGAGTTAGAGGGAGACTTAGCGGCCTCCTGGCGTTCTGGCCATCGCAAGTTTTGGAAGAATGCTTCGATGGGGGGGGGGGGGGGGCTAGATCAATCGGCTTGCCAGATGGTTGCTGTAAGTCTTTATACATCTATGTTCCTCTGCTGCAATCTTTTATAACCTTTCTTGTATCTGACACAGGCCTGCTCCGCCAACCTAAGTGCTGTTCAATACGCCTGTAGCTTGTAGAGGGAAAATGAAGTGCTGAAGGCTCGTCTGGAGGAAATAGAGCTGCCCCTAACTCCCCGCGATCCACTCAACCCAACTCCTGGAGATCTGGCTCACTATCTTCGCTTAATTGGGGAATCTGCTAAGTCTGCCCGCAATATCTCACATGCAGCTTTTGACAAGAAAAGAGATTTGGAGGCAGTTCTTCAAACAAGGGAGTCGGAATTGGCTTCTGAAGTGGAGAAGCGCCAGGAGCTAGCAGCTGAGCTAGATAAGAAGAATGATCAATTGGCTAGCCTACAAGAAACCCGGGAGAATCTACAAAAGACCATAGCAGAAGTCCAGGGTCAACTGGCCTCTAGCGCCGACCGGGAGAAAAGTCTTCAAAGCCAGTGGGAGGCAAGCCAAGTAACTCTTAAATCCATACAAGCCGTTCTTCTGGAAGCGCGAGAGAACATTTCTCAGAATCAGCAAGCTTTGACTCTGGCCCATGTAGATAAGGAGAAGGCGGAGACCACGTTGAAAGACTATCAGGCAGGTGAAATAGGTCATCTGAGGGCCTATAGACAAGCCTATGTTACCTCCCCTTTCTTCACGAAGAAACTGGGAGATCTGATGAATTTCATGGTATGTTGTGGCGTGGGTGCAGGAGCTCGCCAATTGCTCGAACAGGATTTACTGAAGGCTGCTCCTTCGGAAGATTTCCTAGATATAGGTCGCATCATGGATGAGATTCCTGATAGGTCATTCCCTTATTTTAAAGATGATGACGACCTCTTCCTTCTGCCCGAGCCTCCGGCTGACCCTGCTTCTTGCCCACCTGAGCCTCCTGTGGACCCTACTGCTGATGATTCTGCTACCGTGGACAATAATCCCTAAAATGGCACCCTGTATTATACTTCTGGATGTAAATTTATACTTAACCAACTCTTTTTCAACGTCTTTATTGACTTGCCTTCGTTTTGGGCTTATTCTTGCTCTCTCATGATATTCCTTAATGGAAGGCCATTGATTCTCTTATCATAGTAATCATCAGATAATATGTTGATCTATTGTTGGTAGTCCTATATATCGCCTGTCGAAGTTTATCGGTAGCGACACAAGTTCTTGTATGTGCTTAGGCCTCTTATTTTAGGTCTCATTTATCCCTAATCAAGGATCTTTCTATTCTCCTGACCTGCTCCCTTATCTTCCTTTTCTGATCTCGTCTTAGTCTTGCGCCTCGATCTGTCCTTGGCCTCGACCGGGAATTAAAAATTTTGCGCAGGCCGGGTTCCATCCTGATCCAGGTCTGTATAGAAGAAAGCCAGGAAATCAAAGGCAGATCAGGGCCCCTCATGATCTAGGTCTATACAAACAAAGGCCAAGTTATTTATGAGTTAAGTCCAGCTCGGGAAAGCGCGGTCACTTTTTCAAGACCACTGTTGGTATCTTTTCCCGAGGTCCGCCTCTTCGTATTTCGTGCCAGTACTTTTCCAAGTATGCCCCTAGGCATTATTTCCGAGGAGGATCCTACGGCTTTCATTGTTCCTGCCCGTTATTTCGTGCTTATGGATGATAACCTGACGAAATTGCCCCTTGGCTAGGCACCTATAAATATTCTCCTTGCTTTCGACTTTCAACGTTTGATGTCCTTTTCTTCTTCCTCTTACGTGAACCTCTTCTGACTTCCGATCTGCCTGCTCCTGTGTCGATATTTTTCCGCCCAATCTTTCTTCTTTTTGCTTCTTTTTCTCATGGCTTCTCCTTCCTTTCTTCCTTCTTTAGTGGCGGCGTACTATCCTGGCTCATCCACCTTCGATGAACTGGACCGGGATGACCTACGCTACACCTATGAAGTTGAGGATGACGTTCAAGTGATTATCCCTACAGGAATACACCGATTCTCCAATCCTCCTGTTGGCTCTAGCACCTTCTTTAAGGAGCAATTCGCGGCGGGCCTTCGTCTTCCTATCCATCCTTTCTTCTCCAACGTATGCTGCTACTTTCAAATTCCCCTAGGGCAACTGACGCCCAACTCCATCAGAATCCTCTGTGGCTTTGTAATACTATGTGACGTATGTGAAATATCCTGGTCCTCCTACATATTCCACTGCTTTTTTACCCTTCGGCACCAGGACGAGGGCACATTTCGTTTTCAGCCACGTCTCCGAACTACTTTTTTCTCATCCCTGCCATCTTCTACTCCGACCTGGAGAAACAAATTTTTCTTCATTGCCTTTCCCCATGATGTGAGGTGGCCCCTGCGATGGCAGCAGTTACTTTCTTCCCCTTCAGAACTAGGAGAGTTTCACCTGGACTCTTCTTACTTAGAAGCTTCATCTCGCCTGGTCGGCTGGCAACTGAACTTAACGCGTTTACTATCTGAGGAACTGCTGTCCTATTTTCGCCTAAGCTACCTGACCTATGAAACACCTCGTTCTCTGGGTAAGTCTCTCCTTCCTTTCTGTTATTACTTCGTGAGTACTTTATTTTTTCTATGGCAAGTAATTTCACACTTTTCCCGGCGCAGCTGAAGTTTTAACCCAAGCTTCAGAGGTTCATCCCCTTCCTCTAAGTGACATGGAGATAATGAGGCGTGGCCGAGTTATCCTACAGAGAAGAGCACTCCCCCATTCGTCTTCGACTTCACTCGGTGGGGCTTCCTCGGCCCATCCTTCGCCTAGTCCTGCTCAACAAGGGCCCTCTGGAGCCCGGCCTGCTCCCTTGGCTCTTCTTTCTCGGCCACGTACCGCACGTTTGCCTCAACTAGCTGCCCCTGCTCGTCCCCGGGCTGCTCGTCCACCACGGCAGGCCACCCCTGCTCGCCCCCGAGCTGCTAATCCACCACGGCCGGCCACTCCTACTCGCCCCTGAGCGGCTAATCCACCATGGCCGGCCACTCCTACTCGCCCCCGGGCCCCCCGCACGGCTTGACCTATTAATTTAACACCCCTCCAATCGGAGAATCCTCCCAGAGCCACTTATATTCCAGGTCTGGGCCTTGGTGAAAGGCTTATGGGCCTTGGCGGAAGAATAGGTAATGTCTCCTTTGCCAGCCCTGCTTTCAGAGAGGCTTCCTAGGCGGCTCGCAGGGCCCGTGCCACAAATGAACGCCTGAGCCAAGATGCCCCAACTCCCTCTAGACGCAGGGCTCGGTCGCCTTCCGATGATTCCGACTCGGATGATCAACTGCTATCTTAGAGACGTCGGCGCTGAGCCCCTCGCCCGATGCTTGACTCAGGCCCACCATCTATCCCTTCTCCTCCATCTATCCCTTCTCCTCCTGCAGCTGCCTCTCCTCCATCTATCCCTTCTCCTCCTGCAGCTGTCTCTCCTCCATCCCCCCATGTGACTCCGCCTCCAATCTCGAGCCATGTAACTGATCCCCCTACTTCATCCAATAATCAGGCCAAGCCCCCATTAGCTCAACCTTCCACCTCGCAGCACGCTCAGGGAGGTGAAGCTAGCCCCTCCGAACGCCCTTCTGTTACCCTTCCTGCTGTACCTCCTTAGGGTCCATCTTCAACTCCTTCTGGCTCAACCACTGAGCCATCAACTCCTCCAGGCTCAGCCGCAGGTCCTTCAGGACCACCCCTGCTCACTTATCATAATTATTGTACTACTCTCCCTTCTGAGGAGCAGTTATGGTCTCAAACAGATGTTCCCACCAGCTCCCTCAAGATAAAAGGTCGTCTGACCACTTTATGGGAAGAAAGTCTGCCCAGATGGACCAATTCGCAGAGTTGTATATCAAGGTAACCTTTAAAAATTTCCCAACTGCTGCTTTTCCCGCTCTTATCAGATACTTCCTGTATGTTCCAGGCCTGTGCAGAATCTCTGATAGGGAACCATTCCTTCCATGCTACTCATTATCAGAATAAGATGCTGTGAGACCATGTTGCTGAACTGGAATTACAACTGAATGATCCCACCCAAGATAGCCATTCTTTGAGGGCCGAAATAAAAGATTTAACCAAAAATAAGAATAGTCTGGAAGTATCCCTAGCCCTATCCAACCATGAACTTAGAGATCTCCAGGAGCAAAGTCAGGCTGATAGTGTACACCAACAGAGTATGAATCAGCAGGCTTTAGAGCATCAAAGAGCTATGGACCAGTTGACCCAAAAGTTGCGTGCTACCGAGACTCTGGTGCAGGATCAAGACCAAAAGTTGAAATCGCAGGAGGCCCTTTTGAAATCTCAAGAGACCCAGCTAACTTCCCAAGCGACAGAATTGGCTACTGCCAAAAGAGAACTGGCTCAGGCTAGGGCCACCACAGAGGGCGTGTCAACAGCTCTGGCTATCTACAGAGATGGAGAGAACAATCGTTGTCTACAGAACCGCACCCTGTATCTGCGTTCTCCCGAATTTTGTGAGCAGGTCGGACAACGTTTTTCTACATCTGTTATCTATGGGGCAGGCGGGGCTCTGCGATAACTTCATGAGCAAGACTACTTGAAGTCACTTCCACCTCCTGAATTCTTAGACCATGACCGGATCCTCAAAGAGATACCGGATGAAATATTTGCTCCTTTCGAATGATATTTTTTGGCTTCTTGTACATAATGACTTGAGAATTGCTTGTAAAAGTACTTTGCTGTTTCTTTGTTTGCCTTCCAAGGCTTGCTTTTACTAAAATTGCTTAGCTTTGTCATAAAAAGTATTAAGACATACAATTTCTGCTTTCACATCTTCTGCTTCCTCCAATCTACCCTTCCCCGGTCTGCTGACCCAGTCTGTGAGATAAGTGACAGCCTGACTTATCATTAGGCCTACCCTTCTCATCCTGTCTCTTCAGACTCGATAAGGTCGCAGGTAATTGGCATTCCAGGGTCGATCTAGCCTCTTGCCCCGTTCATCTTGTAAATAATAGGCTCCGGATGTTAACTTTTTAATGACTTTATAAGGCCTATCCCATTGTGGTGCTAACTTAGTCACGTCCCCCACTGACTTGATTTGCTTCCAAACCAGATCTCCTTCTCTAAAGAATTGAGGAATTACTCTTCTGTTGTAATTTTGTCTCATTCTTTGTCGATAAGCCTCTAACCGAGCCACCGTTCGGTCGCGGGTCTTGCTAATAAGATCCAGCTCAGCTAACCGCCGCTCCGTGTTTCCTTCATCGTATAGTGTCCTTCTGACCGATGACACTCCAATTTCTATGGGTACAACTGCTTCATTGCCATACACCAGGTGGAATGGTGTCAGACTTGTACTTTCCCGAGGTGTTGTGAGATAGGCCCATAGAATGCTTGCCAGCTCTTCCACCCAATTGCCTCCGACATGATCTAGCTTGACCTTTAGACCTCGTGCTATTTCTCTGTTGATTACCTCGGTCTGACCATTGCTTTGAGGATAGGCTACTGAAGTGAAGGCTTGCATTATGCCAAATCCCTTGCACCAGGCCTGGATTCATTGTCCTTGAAACTGCCTTCCATTGTCAGACACCAGCTTGTGAGGAATACCAAATCTGCAAAGAATGTTCTTCCACAAGAATTGAATGACAACATCTTCTGTGATCCGGGCCAGAACTTCTGCTTCTACCCACTTAGAAAAACAGTCCATGGCCACCAATAAGAAACGCCTTTGACCGGGCGCCATCGGAAATGAGACCACAATATCCATGCCCCATTGATCAAAAGGACAGGAAACTATAGACGTTCTCAACAGGGTCGTGGGTCGATGCGTCAAGTTTTGATGTTTTTGGCAAGATAAGCATGTGTTCACCAATTTGTGAGCATCCCTCTGTAAAGTAGGCCTGAAATACCCGGCCAGGAGTACCTTGCGAGATAAAGTCCGACTGCCTACATGATTGCCACAGCATCCCAGGTGTATTTCTCGCAAAGTTTGATCTGCTTCCTCTACCCCCAAACATTTGAGTAAAGGTCGAGAAAAAGACCTCTTGTAGAGCTGATCTCCAATCATTACATAAGCATGCGCTTGCCTCCTGATCAGCCGTGACTCTTCTGGATCTGTAGGTAAGATACCCTGCCTGAGATAGCTGATCATGGGTGCCCGCCAATCAATAGTTGCTTCTGCATTATTTTGCAAATCTATCTGGGCTATCAGAAAGGTTTGCGCCGTTGACCGATCCAGCACCCAAGTAGTTAAGGAACTGGCCATCTTTGCTAACTCGTCTGCCTGCTCATTCTCCGACCTGGGTATCTTGGTTACAGTGACCTCTATGAATTTTGCCTTCATCTTCTCATAAGCTTCCCGATACATTTGCAATTTATCACAGTTTATCATAAAGTTGCCGGTAACTTGCTGAGTCACTAACTGGAAATCTGAATAAACAATTATTCGGGCGGCCCCTACATGTCTGGCTGCTTGCAGTCCGGCCAACAAAGCCTCATACTCTGCCTCATTGTTCGTGGCTCGAAAATTCAATCGAACCGCCAACTGAAGTATATCTCCTTGAGGAGATATTACCAAGACCCCCACCCCGCTTCCATGATGATTAGCAGACCCGTCCACATAGATCTTCCATATTTCTTCAGAGCTAGTTTGATGTACTTCTGTTAAGAAATCTGCCAAGGCCTGTGCCTTAATAGCGGTGCGCGACTGGTACTGTATGTCATATTCTCCCAACTTTGTGGCCCATTTGATAAGCCAACCCACAACTTCTACATTAGTTAGCGCTCTCCCCATAGTGTTGTTGGTTAGGACAGTGATAGGATGCGACAAGAAATAGGGTCTTAACCGCTGAGCCATAAGGACCAGTCCATAAACTAACTTTTCGAGAGCCATGTATCGGGACTCAGCTCCTTTCAATAAATGGCTAAAGAAATACACTAGCCGTTCTACATTATCATGTTCTTTTACGAGCACGGCCCCTACAGCCTCATGGGTGGCCGACAAATATACCCATAAAGGCTCTCCTACAACTGGCTTAAAGAGAGAAGGGAGAGTCTCCAAGTACTTCTTCAGTTCTTCGAATGCTCGGGTGCATTCTTCATCCCATTGAAATTTGGAGGCCTTTCTTAGCACCTTGAAGAAAGAAGCAGCTCGGTCTGCAGATCTAGAAATGAATCTTGACAGCGTAGTTATTCGGCCGACCAGCTTTTGGGTTTCTTTAAAATTCTGAGGCGGCTGCATATCCTTGAGCACTTGCACTTTTTCAGGATTGACTTCTATTCCTCGCTCAGTCACCAGGTAACCCAAGAATTTTCCTCCCTTAGCTCCAAATAAGCACTTCAAGGGATTGAGCTTCAGCCCATATTGCCTAAGAGTCCTGCACGTTTCCTCCACATCTTTGATCAAGTTTTCGGCCAACGGGGATTTGATGAGTATATCATCTACATAGACCTCCACATTTCGCCCGATCTGCTCCCGGAAGATTTTATCCATCATTCGCTAGTATGTGGCTCCGGCGTTCCTGAGGCCAAAGGGAATGACAATATAACAGAAAGTACTGTCAGCCGTAATAAAACTAACCTTCTTTTGATCTTCCCGGGCTAGAGGTATCTGATGATACCCCTGGTAGGCATCCAGCATACATATTCTCTCGCAGCCGGCCGTGGAGTCCACCATTTGATCTATCCGGGGCAGAGGATAGCAGTCTTTAGGGCTGGCCTGGTTGAGGTCTCGAAAATCTATGCATACTCTTCACTTATTGTTGGGCTTCTTTACCAAGACTACATTGGAGAGCCATGATGGGAACTGAACCTCCCGCACATGTCCTGCTTTTTTGAGCTGATCCACCTCGGCTCTTATTATTTTATTCTGATCAGCTGAGAAATTTCTTTTCTTTTTCTTTACAGGCCGGGAATCAGGTAATAGATGCAACTTGTGCTCAGCCACTTCCGGCTTGACCCCAGGAAGTTCCTCAGCAGACCAGGCAAAGGCATCCCGGTTGCGGATTAAGCACTGAATCAATTCCTCTCTGAGGGGAGAAGGAAGGTCGCTTGCCACCCGGGTCAAACTTTCAGGTCGCTCAGCGTGTAGTTGTACTTCTTCCCAAGGGATGGGTTCTTCAACTATAGGCAGAGGCTCCTCTTGAACAGCATGAACACCTCCATCTTGCATCCTCTAATTTTTTCGAGCCTCGACTCGGACCATGTCAATGTAGCACCGGCGAGAAACCCTCTGTTCTCCTTTGACTTCCCCGACCTGCTCGCCCGCGGTAAATTTGATTTTTTGATGGAAGGTCGAGACAGCGGCCCCAAATTCATGCAAGGCGGGCCTTCCTAGAATAACATTGTACGAAGAAGGGGAGTCCACTACTATAAAGGTGCTCCTCCTTGTGCGCACCAACGGCTCGGTGCCCAAAGATATGGCCAACTTAATCTGACCCATTGGCTTCACTTCATTGCCTGTAAATCCATACAGAGATGTGGCCACAGGTTGAAGTTCAGCGGCATCAATTTGCATTTCTTCGAATGCGGTCCTGAATAGAATGTTGACTGAGCTCCCTGTGTCAATGAAAACTCGAGCCACTCGGCTGTTGGCAATAATGGCTTTAATGATGAGAGCATTGTCATGAGGTAACTCCAGGTCCTCCAGGTCTGCTGGCCCAAAACTGATAACAGGGCCAGCAGCTTGCTCCTGACTGCATCCGACGGCATGAACCTCCAAGCGTCGAACATGAGACTTGCGGGCTCTCCCTGAATCTCCGTCAGTCGGTCCTCCAGAGATCATGTCGATCTCTCTGATAGCTGCATTACCTCTGTTTTCGACCTCCCGTGATCCTTCTGGCTCTTTTCCCCGACCAGGCTGATGAGTGCTAGGCCCTGCAAGGTCGGGATGAGATGGTCCGGCCTGTCCTGCCCCCCTTTGTTCTTCCATCATCTTGATCAACTGAGGAGCTAGCTCGGGTGGAGGCAAACCCATCTCGGCGGCTCGCTTAGAGTTTCGAGCGAACTGAAAACAACGGTTAGTATCATGCGTACGTGACCTATGATAGGTATAGTACCGATTATTCCCTGGCCCTGGTCGGGGAACATGTACAGCAGCAACTCGAGGGGCAAGTCGAATTTCTGGTCTAGGATGAAAGGCGGGTCTGGCTTCCCGGGCTCGCGGCAGAGGTTGAGGAGGTGGTTGAGGCGCTCTTCTTTCCTGCTTGTTGGTGGAGGGAAGTGGTCTTTCAGCCTTCCTTCGAGCTGCTTGTGTTTCTTCCACCTTGATGTAGGAAGTAGCTTTTTCCACCATCTCATCAAAATTCCGAACGGGATTTTTGATAAGATCTCTAAAGAATTCACCTTCTTCTAATCCATGGGAGAAGACACTCATCAGAATCTCTGAAGTGGCAGTGGGGACATCTTGAGCCACTTGATTAAAACGGTTGATATAACTTCTCAGGGGCTCAGTCGGCCCTTGCTTCAGAGCGAAGAGACAATGATTTGTCTTTTGATATTTCTTGCTGCTAGCAAATCGGCGCAGAAAAGTCGTTTTGAAGTCCAGGAAACAGGTGATGGACCCTTGAGGTAGCCCATCGAACCACTTTAAGGCTAAGCCAGCTAAAGTGTTCAGGAAAACTCTGCATTTGACAGCATCACTATATTGGTGCAGCAGGGCTGCATTTTTAAATTTTCGCAAGTGCTCTTCTGGGTCTTTGCTCCCGTCATATTCTCCGATCGACGGGGCTCTATAACCTTTAGGCAGTTTTTCATTTAGAATCCTAGCCAAGAAAGGTACTTTCTCGTCCGGATCTTCGGGAAACACCTCAGGTACAACAAGGGCCTTCCCCTTCTTCGAATCCCGCGGCAGTGAACTCTCAGCTATAGAGGCTTAAGGCTGCTCCTTCTTAAGGCTTTGTCCTTGGGGCTCTGGCTGATAATAGCCCACCCCGTGCTCTCAATAAGGATTTTGAGGAAATACCTCAGGCTGCTTTCTTTTAGAACCCCGATCTGAAACAGGGAGGGGCTCCTTGGAAGCTTCAGCAGGAGCTTGTCCTGGTCGCAAAACAGTTGCCTGTCTCTCAGAGGCTGCCAACCTTTTGGCCTCCTTGAAGAGCTCGTACTCTCCGGCGGTCATAGTGATATGAATACGGCCAGACTCCTCTATCGTCATGTTCCGGCACAGGTTGTGTGTTCCCACAGACGGCGCCAAATTTGATCCCGTCCGGAAGCTGAGTCAGATGAAGGCGGACCTTGTTGTGCAAAAAGTTGACGGAGAGTCGTTGAGATGTTGAATCAGCGAGGTACCCCCTGGAAAGGTTCACACGGGCAGTCCTACGGAGAGAAACGATCAGGATGATGGCGCTATTACTCTGCACACACTCAGACGAGTCCACCAATCGTTAGAGACCAGAATCCAGGGAAAAAGTCCCCGGGTTAGGCCCTCCGACGCTCAAGTCAGGTACTTTTTTCCAAGAAATCACAGAGAAAGGATGAAAAGTAAAAGACTGGTAAGAAAATGACGAGTGAGCGTACCTCTGTAAGGGACAAAGCATCCCTTTTTATACTGCAACTGAGGCTTCTAGAACCTGGCGAATGTCAGGGAATGTCGGATGTCAGGCTTTGTCTGGCGGTGGTCGACACGTGGCTTTCTCTTATAGGATGGCGGAGAAACCAAGAGGAGTATGAGCCTCCCCCGTTAGAATATTCCCTGACATGTGATGATTGTTCTCTGACAGGTGGTTACGATTCCTTGCAGATCTATTTATCATGTAGTGTATGACCCCCTGACCCACCTTCGTCTGCGTCATCTAAAGCATATACATCTCGATCTGCACGATGGATCTAGTTCTTGACCCGCATTTGCTTACCGTTGTCCAAGGCATGTACGTCCCGACATGCACGCTGGGTCAGACTCTCGACCTGTATTTGCTTATTGCTATCCAAGGCTTGTACGTCCCGACCTGCACGCTGGGTCAGACTCTCGACCCGTATTTGCTTATTGCTATCCAAGGCATGTACGTCCCGACCTGCACGCTGGGTCTGACTCTCGACCCGTATTTGCTTATTTCTATCCAAGGCATGTATGTCCCGACCTGCACGCTGGGTCTGACTCTCGACCCGTACTTGCTTATTGCTATCCAAGGCACGTACGTCCCGACCTACACACTGGGTCTGATTCCCGACCCGCATCTGCTTATTACAATCCAAGGCATGTACGTTCCGACCTGCACACTGGGTCTGATTCCCGACCCGCATCTGCTTATTGCAATCCAAGGCATGTACGTCCCGACCTGCACGCTGGATCTGATTCCCGGCCCGCATCTGCTTATTGCTATCCAAGGCATGTACGTCCCGACCTGCACGCTGGGTCTGATTCCCGACCCGCATCTGTTTATTGTAATCCAAGGCATGTACGTCCCGACCTGCACGCTAGGTCTGACTCTCGACCCGTAATTGCTTATTGCTATCCAAGGCACGTACGTTCCATCCTGCACGCTGGGTCTGATTCTCGACCCGCATCTGCTTATTGCAATCCAAGGCATGTACGTCCCGACCTGCACGCTGGGTCTGACTCTAGGCCTAGGATCCTTGGCTTGAATGTCCCACCCTGGACGCCAGGTTTGCAACCAGATTCGTTTATTCGCAATCTCCATCCTTAGCTATATCTGGCCCACGGGCCCGTTTATCAATCACTATCAGGGTTGGTCTTATAATCCCCTCTGACCACCCGGTCTGCTGAGACTTTGACTCTGGCCACGTAACCTGGACTTTTGACCCCCTTGATCTCCACATCGGCTTGACTGTTGACCTGCCACAAGGGGCTTGACTTTTGAATTTCTTGCCTGCCAGGTCATCTTGACTTCTGACCCTCTCGTGGTCTTGACTCATGACCACATCATCCTACTGACCCTATAAAATAAGCACCGTATCAGTAGGAGAAACAAGAGCCTTTTCAATTCAAGACCATGGATATTGCATTAGAGTTCATTGCATCAGTTCCCCAAATTCGATGTTGGAAACCAAAATGAGCTGCAAGAACAATCAGAAATCGGGACCCATGGAGAACCAAGAACATCGTCATCCACACTAAAATCGCCAAGAGTATAGGTCCAGAAGCTCGATTCCTCAAGAACCCGAACAGAAAGCTAGATCATTCACCATCACACGGAAAATTGAAAGGTAACATCACAACCTAGAGTCAGAACCTTGCGGAGAACATCATGAAAATCCTAACTCGGACATGAACATCACCAAATGAAACAATCGAAGTCATAAAAAGGCATTCCAGCATCTCCTAGGTTCCAATCCCATGCCTCACAGGTCTCACAGTTGCATAAGGAAATGTACTTGCCTTCTCTTCTTGTTTTCTCCGACCAAAAACCCTCGCCCAGCCGCTAAGCGCCGCTCGTGGACGACTGGAGACCACCGTGCCTGGTCGTGACACCCTCAACGAACTCGCCCGCGTTTGGTGCCCATGGAGTGGTGTTTGGTCGTTCTCAGAGGCCAGTGACGGGCTTCGTCGCGTGTGCCTGAAGTGACGAAGGGGAACGGATTGAGTGGCGGCTCGGAAGAGGAAGGGGAAGTAGGGTTCAGCGGTGTTGGGATTTTGAGGGAAAGGGTTAAAGGGGTTTATATCATAGCTAGGGTACTCTTTAGGTTAAAATTATTAATGTTAATCTCAAAAATTTTTCTAAAATCCGTATAAATATTATTTCCCTCTTAATATATATGTATAGATATATATATTTAAATATATATAATTATAATTCCTTAAGTAATATTTATGAAATCTTACAAGATCTCTCTTCTAGTTGCTTATCTTACTTACTATTTACAGTCATTGACTTACCTCTTGACCCACTAGGTTTTTCTGCCAATTGTCAGGACTACATACTCAATTGAACTTCAGCTAGTTATTAGGTCCTGTAAACTCAGCTGAACTTCATACCAGATATCAGGTCATACCTTGACCTATATAGACTTCATGTCAATTATTAGGTCCTCAGACCTAACTTGACTTTAGCCTGGTGTCAGGTTCTCTAGACCCGTCAACTCCTACACACTTAGTAAAAGTATTAGATCATATAAAATCTGACTTTAACCATTTACCATTCATCAAAACTAAGGTTCAATTATTAGTGTCAACTGCACTAAAAATCTCCCCCTTTTTGATATAATGACAATGTAGGTTAAAGTTAGAAAAAAAATATGTAAAACAGTAAGAGAAAAGTTAATAGAAATGATGCTCATTCTCTTAAGTTTTGGATTTTCGATATTTTCTAAGTTTTACCCTTATTATCCTCCCCCTTTGTCATTAATAAAAAAAATCTACAAGAAAACAATAAGAATTTTGAGCACCAACTATTAGATAAAAATAGTGAACAGATTTAGGGTGCTAAACCTATTTTTGAAAGAATTTCAAAATATTTTCAAAGTAGTTCAATGCATTATTTATAGAATTACGTTAAAAGAGAGTTTTCAAGAATTTTTTTATATATTTGCAAGGATATTTGAAAAGACAAGTTATTCAAGATATTTTTAAAATTATTTTTGAAACATTTTTTCACAAATTTCGAAGTAGATTTTCAAAAAAAAAATTTAAAAATTCAAAGTAGTTGTTTCAAAGATTTTCAAATAAGATTTTCAAACATATTTCAAAAATTTGCAAAGTAATATTTTTCAAGTATTTTTAAAGTAAATTTTTTAAGCAAGTTTTCAAAGAGTTTTGTGAGAGAATTTTCAATATACTTTACAAAGGAATTTTCAAAGTATTTTGTTAAAAAATTGTGTAAAATAAAAAAAATATTTTTAAAGCTGTTTCTCCCTCTTAACCTGATATTATTTTAAAAATAATCATCTAAAAATTCATCCTTAACTATCTAACATCTAATTACTAACCAACTACCAAAAGATAGTATTTTTCACTTGATTAGTCAAGGTAAGTACATTTATCCAGCTAGTTATTCACTAGGAAGGACTACTTAACTTGATTAATATGCTTTGGTATTTTTTGTCTAGATTTATATTGATACACTGATATAAGTATCTGAAGTTCATGCAAGACCCTATGTATCTCACACCATTCTAAATGTTTGCATGCACAAATAAGGTAATCCTAATGTATTTGTGAAATACTAATTACCTAAAACTATAGGTGCATGCTTTCTAGGAGAAAAGCTTAGGCTACGTCCATAACTTAATCATTTTTTTATATATAAAAAAACATATAAGAATAAGAAAAAATCTCTAATATATATGTGTCAGTAACAAAGTCAACTACAAGAAGAATGAGCAAATCAAGTCTAAGTACACATCTATCTCAAAATACAAAATCTGATCATTTATTATGGAGGTGGAGTGTGGCTTGATCTCCAGGATCAGAGCATATCCATCAGCTCGAGGTGACGTGTTTGCTTATCCTCCCTAAAAATGTACATCTCCTACCGGAAACTAGTCAGGGACAACTCAAGATGGATAGAAGACTCCTTAAGTCTAATGACTCTGTCATCTAAAGTAGGTGGGTCTGGTAACTAAAGAAGATCAGCAAGAATGTTAGGCATGTCCTCCTCCTTTGTTAGGTCTGGGTCAAGCAGAGGTTGAGTTATTGGGTTAGGCTGATGCAGGGCCTCTTTCCTCCAGGATATGACTCCATGATCGTCTATATGAACACCATCTAATGACAGGTTCCTACCACCTACTATGTCAAACTCATTTAGGACTTTAACTGTCACGCCCCGGGTGAGTCTCTACCGAAAAATTTCGGCAGCATCTCCCCTGTACCGGTGACAATCTGAACATTACATACAAGCAAAATACATCATCCACAAGCGGCTGGAATATATGTGCACAAAAGAAACACAACCACGCAGTTAATATTCACAACCTACCCGGCTGGATAAAAGAAATGAAAAGAATCATACAACTAATACGTAGCCCACACGGCTATGTCAAAAAAACACAACGGAAAGTCGAAAGGGAAACCCACAAACACATAAGTCCACAAAAACCACATCACAGGTATGAAGTCCGGAGTACAAGTATCGAAACACAACCAGTACTCAAAATACAACGAATACGAAATGTGGATAAGGAAAAGCAAAACCAAAACTCATCCCTCGGATATGACACGGGAAATGGGACCGGCTGACAGTATGCTCCAAGCATCTCCATATCATCTATCTACTGCCTGAAAATCAAAATGGTATAGACGGGGTAGTGAGTACAGGGAACTCAGCAGGTACAGAGAGGATAAAGCATGGTCTACATAATGAGATAGAAATCAAAGAATACAGTCTCCTAAGTAAAGAATAGAATCATGAGGTATAGTACATCTAACTATATCTAATACAACAATGGTATATGAATGAACCTGACATAATAAATGCACATAACATAAATGTACATACCCGAAAAGAATCAATACCATGATACCATGATCCGTAAACTCACCGAGTCAACAACACCTGTGCAATACATATACGACTGCAAATATATCTAAAGTAAATGACATGTATGCGGCATGGCATCCATATGCAGCATACATAGCTCAAGCAAATGCAACAAGACACAATCACATGCGACTAATATCTAGTAAGCATGTATGCAAAAATATCCCCACAGATGCACCGCGCATCATATGCAAAAGTGCATGCATGCTCCATGGTCACCCCCGCCACCTCTCTAGACACCACGACCCCTGTATGGCCGAGAGGCTTGGGTCTGTGACGACTGTACTACCCTCCAGCCCACAATAGAGTGGTCGAGGCGGACAGTCCGCTAGTAGCTCTCTAACTACATAGCATCAGGGTCCCTGACTTCTCACAACGCCAGATCTCACAAAAACCTAGTGACCGGGTGGCACGACAGGACGAGCGGCATCTGCTCCAGCTACCACTACCCATGAGTGGCCGAGCGTGCGCGCTAAACCAAACCAACTGATGATTCTCTCAACCACAAGGGAGACAACGGTCATCAGATGCAATGAATGATGAACATGATATATATATATATATATAATCATCATCCATGCAACAACCTCACACCTCATAAACACCTCCAATAACCACAACAGACGTAACTACACATACCACTATGCAAATGGAATGTTAATCATGTAAAACCCATAACACGTACCAATCACAACCTAGACAGGTATAGACTACAAATATCCAATACAGTCATCCCTACAACACTCTACATGTGTATGTACAATAGAGTCACAGATAACAAGAATAGAGACTGTAACGAATCAAACCAGATCATATCAAAGATCAAGCAAAAGTGGCAAGCAGGAAAGCAACAAATAATCAGATTTAAGGAATGCAACCTAATTATCCAAATATAACCATGCTTTAAAGTTCAAAGAACTAAATAGAAATTAAGGAAGAAATACCCGCCTCGATATATCCCGCAATCAACAGAACCACCACGTCTAAAACATCTAAGTCCACACGAAGAGTCCTTCTGTGGAGGCCTAGAAGAACCAGCAGATGATCGTCCTGTCTTCGATGATCGATGGGACTCCCCTGAAGTAGCCCGGGATCCCTGCCATTTCTTCCGTTTCTTCTGACCTTGGTTCTGTTGGTTCTGAGTTGGAGTCGTACCCAGAGCATTTTGCTTATCCCTTCCTTTTTCTAGGGAAATTTTTTGTTGTGTCATCTCAATCATCAAAGCTCTATCCAACGCCTCCCGGTACGTACTAGGAGCGAAGCCAGACATCCTGATACGGATATATACTGCAAGGCCCTGAGTGAACTGATCTAACCGATCGCTCTCCTGGGCAACTAGATGAGGGCAATACTCAGCCAATCGGTTAAATTCCGCATCATACTCCATCACAGACCGATCACCCTGCTTCAGATGTAAGAATTCCTGTCGACGCATCATACGATACGGAGCTGGGAAATACTGTCTCTCAAATGCATCTCGGAATAAAGTCCAGGTGATACTCTGGTCTCCAAAAAGTGTCTTCTGCATCTTCCACCATGTAACAGCCTGATCTCGAAGGTGGTACGCAGCTAATTCGGCTTTTTCTTCTTCGGTACACGCCAAATACTCGAAAGTATCCTCCACATTTCCCAACCAAGAACGAGCAATACTAGGATAAGGAACTCCATGGAATAAAGTAAAACGATCCTTTACCGACCGGGCCAGTAATGGAATACGAGCTCTGTCCCTTGTCCAAGAAGTGGCAGCAGGAGTGGGGGCTACGGGTAGTAATGTAGGAGGAACCCACTGAGGCTGAAAACCCGGATCTCTAATAGAAGCCTGAGGAGTCTGTCGGCTACTGTCAACCTCAACCCCTACAGGATCTCTAACAGAATCCGCCTCGTGCTCCTCTGGCTCAACCTCTACTGACTCGATAGGCTGCTTCCGGGGTCGCCCCGGACCACGACGCGGACGAGGGGTCGTATCTCCGCTCTTCATTCCTGATATGAACCACAAGGTAAGACTACAACAGTGTAATACAACAGTAATTTAACTTACATCCTATAGCTTGGAGATATCCTGCCTCTGCCTGGTCCCAATATCCGAACAGTCACATCGGAAAAATACGAATCCCAAGTGTAAAATCTCGTAAACTTCGTAGTCCTCGTAAAACTCGTAAATCTCGCAATCCTCGGAAATCCAAGACTCGAGAAATAGACATCGTAACCTCAAAATCCAAAACACAAAATAACGAAAACCTCCAAAAATCCAAAACACGAAAAGAAATAGGCCTCGTAAACCCGCTCTGATACCACTAAATTGTCACGCCCCAAAGGAGTCCTGCCAGACAAAAATCCAGCAGAGTCTCCCCTGTACCAGTGACAATATGAAGCATCACTACAAGCAAAATACATCAGCCACATGCGGCTGGAATATTTATATACACAACCACGCAGTTATAATAACAGCCCACACGGCTGGAATGAAAACAATCACAACCACGCAGTTATATATAAAACAGCCCACACGGTTGTACCAAATGTTAGAGTGTATACTAAAAGCCTAGCTTTTGGTATAAACATTTATCTAGAAATAAGAATCACATTGGTCAAATGTCTACATTTATGATAAATGTAGTTGTTCAATTAATTTATATTGTAGATAACATGGTGTGTGGTGTCACACGCAGAAGATCATGTTATCGGTTTCCTTATAAATTATAAACAGTAGCTCACGACTAAAATGGAAAGGAACAAACCATTGGAAGGTCGTAGTGTAATTATGTATTAGTTTATCTTAACTATATAATTACACTAGTACACTTAGAGTGTATTGAGTAGGACCATTAGAGGTCATTTCTTTTATACTGACTTTATAAAGAAACAAAGACCTCAGTTATTATGGAAGTGTGTGCTCTTAATCCTAATATAATAACAAGCACATATATTTGATATTTATTTCTTTAATTTATCAATGGGTGAGATTTAGTTCGATGAATCAATAAGCCCGATAAGTTGGGAAATGATATCACTTATAGTGTGTGTTGTTGATTATAGAAGGAAACTGTGTCCTAGTGATCTAGGTTGAGAATGTCCCCAAGAGGAGCTCATAAGGATTGTCATGTTAAACCTGCAGTGGACATAGTCCGACATGACGATGAAGTTGAGTGGTACTACTCTTGGAGCTAGATATTAATTAAGTGAGTTGTCGAGAACTTACTTAATTAGTGGACATTTGTTATCTTAAAAACAGGGAGACTAACACACTCATAATAAGAAGGAGCCCAAAATGTAATTTGGGATTGGTGCGTAGTTCAATAATAGTTCTTTAGTGGAATGAATTATTATTGATGAAATTAAGTTGTGTGTTCGAACACGGGATGCTTAATTTCATCGGAGACCAAAACCAATTCCTCCTCTCGGTCCCTATCGTAGCCTCTAGTATATAGAGATTTATACCCACCGCATACCCACCTTCTTACCCATCCAATGGGGTCGGCCAAGCTAGCTTGGAACCCAAGCTAGGGCCGCCAAGACCAAGTGGATGAGTCAGTAGTGGCCGCCAAAGCTTGGGTCCCAAGCTTAGGTGGTCGCCACTAGAATATTAAAAGGATTTTATTAAAATTATTTCTTATGTGGATATCATTGATTTTAAAGAGAGTTTAAAATTAAAATTTCCTTTTATAACTTTCTACAAAAGATTAAGAGAAGAGATTAATCTCTTTCCTTATTTGTAGATTAAAAGGATGGTTTTAATTTTTGGTAAAAACTTTCCTTATTTGTAAATCATCTACATGTTTAAAAGAGAGTTTAAAATTTGAAATCTTTCCTTATTTGTTGATTAAAGGAGGATTTTAAATTTTAAGAAAACTTTCCTTTTTAACCATGTTCATGATTTAAAGAAAGTTTAAAAAATAATAATTATCTTTTATTAGTTTCTATCAAAGATTGAGAAAAGATTTGATATCTTTCCTTATTTGTAGATTAAAAGAGATTTTAATTTTTAGAGATAACTTTCTTTTTATCCACATGTTTAAAAGAAAGATTTTAATTTATTAAATTTCCTTTTTATAAACCAATCATGAAGGGATTAAATTATTGAAGAAATTTTATAAATTTCTGGAGACAAATTAGGAAGTTTTAATTAATTAAAACTCTCCTTGTTTGTAGCTTTGGTGTGGCCGGCCATGTAAATTGAGAAAAGGAAAATTGTTTTAATTAAATAAATTTTTCCTTTTCATGGCAAAAGAATTAAGGAAGTTTTTAATTAAATTTCCTTATTTGCCAAGACCAAGGATTATAAAAGAGGGGGTAGAGAAAGCTTCATGGTGAATAACCTCTATTATTTCTCTCCCTCTTTTCCTTGGTGTTGTGGCCGGCCAACCTCTCTTCCTCTCTTCCTCTCTTCCTCTTGGTGGTGGCCGAACCTTCTCTATTGGCTTGGAGCTCTTGTGGTGGCCGGATACTACTTGGAGAAGAAGAAGAAGAAGAAGGAGAGAAAGCTTGTATCCCTTGGAGCTTGGTTGGTGTTTTGTTCTTCGTCCTTGGTGAAGCTTCTTTGTGTTGGCCGAACCTAGCTAGGAGGAGAAGAAGGTGCTTGGTGGTTTCTCATCTCGGAAGATCGTTGCCCACACAACGTCCGAGGTTAGAAGAGGAATACGGTAGAAGATCAAGAGGTCTTTCTAAAAGGTATAACTAGTAATTTTTCTTTCCGCATCATGCTAGTTATTTATGGAAATAATACCAAATACAAGAGGCTTACGATTCTAGTATTTCGAATATGTTTTTCGAAGTTGTGTTCTTTTGTTTTATTTTTCTTTGTGATTTGATTGTTCTTTTCGGTTAACCTAAAGTTATTTTAGGAAATTAAATATTAGATTTCTATAAAAGGTTTTGTCTAGTCGGTGGTGGTTGCTCCCATATCCAAGAAGGCCATGTGCCTCGCCACGTCAGTACTGGGAACCAATTATGGAAATTAATATTTAATGGAATTAATAACTTAAGGTGATTTGGGTCGAACGTGTTAAGTTCAGCAGGAGACCCAAGTCAAAACCTAAAAGAACGAATAGATTAAGTTTTGAATCAAACGTGTTAAGTTTCGCAGGCGATCCAAAATTTAATTTAAAAGAACACATGGTAGCTAGGAAAAGATTCAGACCTTTGTACAAAATTTTTGTACAGTGGAACCTCTAGGTTTTCCGAGTAGCAACCAACACCAAAAACCAACACAGCGGAAAAACGAAAACGGAAAGCCCACACAAGACAAATAGATACAATGCATGCCGGCACGGCTTAAACACGAATACAACACCAAAAGAATAAGATAGCCACATGGCTAAACACAAATACAATGGCACGAATAAGAAAAGAATATACAATAGAAAATGAACACAGTCTTCGGATGTAACGTAGGACCCGGCAGACAGGATACTCCGAGCGACACTCAAACCATCTACCTGAAAACATAAAAATATACATGCGGTGGTGAGTATAGGTAACTCAGCGGGTAATAGAAAAGATAGTGCATGGTCCATAAACAACATGGAGATCACAAGTATACAGTCTCAGTAGAGAAATAAGAACATGATCATACTATCATACTCAATGCACCCAAACATATCTGACATAATAACCTGACATACATACTGTACAAATCACAACCGACATAATGATAGATACATACCCAATCTGGAATCAACACCTGGTACAATGGTCAGTAAACTCACTGGATCTGCAACAGACATACCCGTGACACCTGTGCGATATAAATACGACTGCATATACATGTAAAATAAATGACATGTATGCAGCATGACAACCATATGCAACAATCATATCGCAAACAAATGCAACATACCACAAACACATGCAACTAGTATCTAGTAGGCATGTATGCAAATATAACCCCCAGATGCACCGTGCATCATATGCAAAAGTGCATGCATGCTCCATGGTCACCCCCGCCACCTCTCCGAACACCACGACCCCTGTATGGCCGAGAGGCTTGGGTCTGTGACGACTGTACTACCCTCCAGCCCACAATATAGTGGTCGAGGCGGACAGTCCGCTAATAGCTATCTAGCTAAATAGCATCAGGGTCCCTGACTGCTCACAACGCCGGATCTCACTAAACCTCGTGACCGGGTGGCACGACAGGACGAGCGGCAACTACTCCAGCTACCACTACCCATGAGTGGCCGAGTGTGCGGCGCTAAACCAAACCAACTGACGACTCTCTCACCACAAGGGAGACAATGGTCATCAGATGCAATGAATGATGAACATGATATATATATATAAAATCATCATCCATGCAATAACTCCAAACCTCATAAATACCTCCAACATGAGTATAATCGTCATGATACCTCCACGTATCCCACCAAACATATGTACACACTACACATGTATAATCAACCAAAAATCTCCAATAATCCCACCAGACACATGTACACAAAAGATAAGTACAATCAACATGTATCCTCCAATAACAATACAACAGACATGTGTATATACTCTAAACATACAATCAACACAACTCCTCCAAAAGTACATGACAAATACTTATGTACACACCACATGTAAATGTACGGTCAACAAGATAACTCCTATGACACATACCCATCTTTGTACAGTCCACATCCAACACCCAATCAACATGGTAATACCAACAACCCGACAATCCCTACAAGGCATACTCTACACGTGTAATCACAACAGAGTAGATATCAAGAGTAGAGACTGTATATGAATTAAATAGATCATCTCTAAGCTCAAGCAAAAGAAACAAGCAGGAAAAACAGCAACTGGACACGATATAGGGTAAAGTAACCTAATCCGTCAAATAACAACCATGCACTAAGCTCAAAGAAAATCTACATAGAGGCAAAGGAAGAAATACCCGCCTTAAATCTGTCGATCGTGATCCGGAAATTCCATGTCGAGACACTCGTCTCAAACCAAAGTCCACTAGAGGCAAAACCTTAATCCTTAATCCACAATATCAACCAATCCACATCACACCACTCATAAACTAAGCAAGCACAAAACCCTTGACGTAGGGCAGCAATCCAGTAGCTAACATCCAGCCATCCACTATCCGGGAGCTACCACAGAATACCTCAACAACCCTCCACCTCTTCACCCAAGGCCCTGACAGCCACAAGAAATGGAGAAGATGAAGTCCTGCTCAAGGGAGATCCATCACCAGGTTGATCCGACACCTTGATCAGTCGCCTCCGATGCTGTTGCCCAATCCAAAACCAGCAGGTGTGAAGCCTCGGTGATCACGTGACTCCAAGTAAATAAAGATGTCTGGAAACCCTAGAATTAGCGCCCCTTCTCCCCCTTAGGTCAGTAGCCCGCGTGCAAGGGAAGAAGATGCGGCTACTGATGGCGGCGATCGGCAACCAGGGCTCATCAGCGTCGAAGGTCGGTAGTCTGCGGCGATGAGAAGTCGAAAGAGAACGGCGCGTGGATCGACATTCAACAATCCGAGAAGGAAATCGGGATTTTAGGGGAAATCGCAAGAAGAGGCAAAAGCTCGGGTTCGGTGGCCGGCCGAAGCTCAATCGGGAGAAGGATGAGAATCTCCATGCCGCGATAGGGAGAGGAAGTAGGGAGGCTCAGCCGGCGGTGCATCAGGCTTCGGCGATCGGTTCCCTGGTGGCGTCGTCTGCTCCGATCGCATGAGAAGGAGCGGAGAGGAAGAAAGTCGGGGGCAGGGGAGGAGAAAGAATCAGGAGAGCAAAATAAAGAATATATAACTTAGGTTTAATTATTAAACCTTTAAGTTAAATCATAAATCAACTCCCATTTAATTGGGTATTCCAAACAAGCCTACTCTGTACCCAGAATCCGTCCTATCAAAACAGATCATACGGAGCCCATTTAAATCCCGAAAAATTTCTAAAAATTCCAGAAAAATCCAATACGATTTTTCGTCCAATAACATTTATTATTTAATTTTACGGTATCTTACATTAAAATTGTCACGCCCCAAAGGAGTCCTGTCAGGCAAAAATCCAGCAGAGTCTCCCCTGTACCAGTGACAATATGAAGCATCACTATAAGCAAAATACATCAGCCACATGCGGCTGGAATATTTATATACACAACCACGCAGTTATAATAATAGCCCACACGGCTGGAATGAAACAATCACAACCACGCAGTAATATATAAAACAGCCCACACGGCTGTACCAAAAACCAACACAGCGGAAAAATGAAAACGGAAAGCCCACACAAGATAAATAGATACAATGCATGCCGGCACGACTTAAACACAAATACAACACCAAAAGAATAAGATAGCCACATGGCTAAACACAAATACAATGCCACGAATAAGAAAAGAATATACAATAGAAAACGAACACAGTCTTCGGATGTGACGTAGGACCCGGCAGACAGGATACTCCGAGCGACACTCCAACCATCTACCTGAAAACATAAAAATATACATGCGGTGGTGAGTATAGGTAACTCAGCGGGTAATAGAAAAGATAGTGCATGGTCCATAAATAACATGGAGATCACAAGTATACAGTCTCAGTAGAGAAATAAGAACATGATCATACTATCATACTCAATGCACCTAAACATATCTGACATAATAACCTGACATACATACTGTACAAATCACAACCGACATAATGATAGATACATACCCAATCTGGAATCAACACCTGGTACAATGGTCAGTAAATTCACTGGATCTGCAACAGAGCTAGCTTTCTCTCCTTCTTCTTCTTCTTCTCCAAGTAGTATCCGGCCACCACAAGAGCTCCAAGGGAGAGAGAGAGGTTCGGCCACACAAGAGGAAGAGAGGGAGAGGATGGCCGGCCACACCAAGGAACAAAAGAGGGAGAGAAATAATAGACGTTGTGTCTCTTGAAGGCACCCTCACTCCATCTTTTATATTCCTTGGCCTAGGCAAATTAGGAAATTTAATTACAATAAAATTTCCTTAATTTCCTTGACATGATTTAATTGAGAAAAATAAAATAAAATTTCCCCAATTAAAATCAAGTGGCCGGCCACATCAATGAAAATAAAATTGGACAAGTTTTAATCAACAATTAAAACTTCCTAATTTGTTTCCGGAAATTTTAAAAAATAAAATTTCTTTTCAAATCTCTTCATGGTTGATAAAAAGGAAATTTCTATAATTTTAATTTTACAACATGTGAATAATTTTTAAAGAGAAAATAAAATATCTCACCAATCTACAAATAAGGAAAGAGATCTAATCTCTTTCTTTAATCTTTTGTAGATCTTTTACAAGAGAGATATTTTAATTTTAATTCTCTTTAATAAATTATATCTTCCACATAATAAAAATTAAAATAAAAATCCTTTTTAATTTAATTTGGCCGGCCCCCACTAGCTTGGGTTCAAGCTAGGGCCGACCACCCAATCTTATACCTAGGCCGGCCCTAGCTTGGTTCCCAAGCTAGCTTGGCCGGCCCCCTATTGGTGGGTATAGAAGGTGGGTATAGGTGGGTATAGTACTCTATAAATAAGAGGCTACGATAGGGACCGAGAGGAGGAATTGGTTTTGGTCTCCCGATAAAATTAAGCATCCCGTGTTCGCCCCGAACACACAACTTAATTTTATCAATAATAATTCATTCCACTAGAGAACTATTATTGAACTACCGCACCAATCCCAAATTATATTTTTGGGCTCCTTCTTATTATGAGTGTGTTAGTCTCCCTGTGTTTAAGATATCGAATGTCCACTAATTAAGTGAGTTACTGACAACTCATTTAATTAATATCTTAGTCCAAGAGTAGTACCACTCAACCTTATCGTCATGTCGGACTAAGTCCACCTGCAGGGTTTAACATGACAATCCTTATGAACTCCTCTAGGGGACATTATCAACCTAGTATCTCTAGGACATAGTTTCCTTCTATAATCAACAACACACACTATAAGTGATACCATTTTCCAACTTATCGGGCTTATTGATTCATCGAACTAAATCTCACCCATTGATAAACTAAAGAAATAAATATCAAATATATGTGCTTGTTATTATATTAGGATTAAGAGCACACACTTCCATAATAACCGAGGTCTTTGTTTCTTTATAAAATCAGTAAAAAAGAAACGACCTCAAATGGTCCTACTCAATACACTCTAAGTGTACTAGTGTAATTATACAGTCAAGATAAACTGATACCTAATTACACTATGACCTTCTAATGGTTTGTTCCTTTCCATTTTGGTCGTGAGCTACTGTTTATAATTTATAAGGTACTGATAACATTATCTTCTGCATATGACACCACATGCTATGTTATCTACAATATAAATTAATTGAACAACTACAAACAAATGTAGATAATTTGACCAAATGTGAATCTTTATTCAAGACAAATGTTTACAAAAGCTTAGGCTTTCAGTATACACTCCAACAATCTCCCACTTATACTAATGACTAAGTTGCCATATCTTCTACCATACATCTGATTCCCATTCCCTCCACATGCCGATCAAAAGCTTTCGCCGGAAGGGCCTTAGTGAAAGGATCTGCCAGGTTATCCGCTGATGCAATCTTGGCGATAACAACTTCTCCTCGCTTCACGATATCTCGTATCAGGTGGTACTTGCGCTCTATATGTTTACTTGCCTTATGAGCTCGTGGTTCCTTCGAGTTTGCAACTGCACCGCTATTATCACAATAAATTGTGATAATTTTGGGCAAACCAGGAATCACATCTAAGTCCATTAGAAAGTTCCTAAGCCATACTGCTTCTTTAGTTGCCTCAGAGGCTGCTACATACTCAGCTTCCATGGTTGAGTCCGATACGTATTTCTGCTTAACACTCCTCCATGAAAAGGCTCCACCTCCTAAAGTAAACACATAGCCTGATGTAGACTTACTATTGTCCCTATCTGATTGGAAATCTAAATCCGTGTAACCCACAGGGATCAAATCGTCTGCTTGGTAAATTAGCATATAATCTCTAGTCCTTCTCAGGTACTTTAATATATGCTTTACTGCAGTCCAATGTCCTTGTCCAGGGTTACTCTGATATCTGCTGACCATGCCCACGGCAAAATAAATATCAGGTCTCGTACATAGCATTGCATACATAAGGCTTCCTACAGCCGAAGCATAAGGAACTGCTTTCATGTCTTCTATCTCCTTTGATGTCTTCGGAGACATCTCTTTAGATAGAGCTATTCCATGCCTAAAAGGTAAGAAACCTTTCTTGGAATCCTGCATACTAAAACGAGCAAGGATTGTATCTATATATGAAGCTTGGGACAGACACAACATTCTTTTCTTGCGATCCCTTATCACTTTGATCCCAAGAATATGTGCACACTCTCCTAAGTCCTTCATATCAAATTGTTTGGACAACCATACCCTTACGTCTAATAATACCTTGACATTGTTGCCAATTAACAAAATATCATCTACGTATAGTACAAGAAATACCACCACGTTTTCGTTACACTTCTTGTATACACAAGACTCATCTGGACACTGAATAAATCATACGACTGGATTACTTCATTAAACCGGATGTTCCAAGACCTTGAAGCTTGCTTCAGTCCATAAATGGACCGATTGAGCTTGCACACTAGATGCTCTTTGCCTTTTTCAATGAACCCTTCTGGTTGCTTCATATGAATGTTCTCTTCAAGACTTCCATTAAGGAAAGACGTCTTGACATCCATTTGCCAAATCTCATAATCCATATGAGTAGCAATGGATAAGAGTATCCGGATAGACTTAAGCATGGCTACCGGTGAAAAGGTCTCCTCATAATCGATTCCCTCTTTCTGAGTGTACCCTTTCGCAACAAGCCTAGCTTTGAAGGTCTCTACCTTCCCGTCTGTCCCTCTTTTCCTTTTGTAGATCCACTTGCATCCAACGGCTTTTACACCATCAGGTGGTTCTACAAGCTCCCAGACTTTATTAGAGTACATAGACTCTATTTCAGAATTCATTGCCTTTTGCCAAGATGCTGCATCTATATCTTGGAGTGCTTCGTCGTATGTTCATGGATCAGATTCATGTTTACCCGGGATCAAGTCCGAAGACTCTCCCAAAAACATGAATCTTTCAGGCTGCCTTACAACCCTCCCACTACGACGAGGCACTGTCTGTGGTTGTGTATCATGTGTGACACGTGTTGTAGTCTCTTGTGGTACTTCATCTTGTACTGTTGGTACTGAAGTAGACATGCCCTCTCTAAGTTCTTCTAAAACAACTTTGCTACTGGGCTTGTGATCCATTATATAGTCTTCTTCTAAAAATTGGGCATTGGTGCTAACAATGACCTTCTGGTCTTTAGGACTATAAAATAAACCACCTTTCGTTCCTTTGGGATATCCTACAAACACGCGAACTTCTGTACGGGATTCTAACTTATCAGCATCTGGTTTCAGCACATGTGCTGGACTACCCCAAATCCGAATATGTCTTAGACTGGGCTTTCGCCCATTCCACAATTCTATGGGAGTAGAAGAAATTGATTTAGAAGGTACTAAGTTCAGAACGTATACTACTGTTTCCAGAGCATATCCCCAAAACGAATTTGGTAATTCTAAATAACTCATCATTGATCTAACCATCTCCATAAGAGTCCTATTCCTTCGTTCTGCTACACCATTCTGTTGGGGTGTTCCAGGTGCAGACAATTGGGATTGAATCCCGGCCTCTGATAAGTAATTCCTAAACTCTCCTAAGAGGTATTCGCCACCACGATCTGACCGTAGTGTCTTGATACTTTTACCTAGTCGTTTCTCCACATCAGTCTTGTATTCTTTGAACTTATCAAAGCACTCGGACTTGCGGCGCATTAGGTAAATGTATCCATATCTTGAATAATCGTCTATGAAAGAGACAAAATATTCAAAACCTCCTCTTGCCTGGACAGACATAGGACCACACAAATCAGAGTGAACCAACTCTAACACTTCTTTGGCTCTATACCCCTTGGCCTTGAACGACCTCTTGGTCATTTTACCTTCCAAGCAAGATTCACAAGTTGGAAAATTTTCCAACTCAAATGAACTCAAAAGTCCATCGGCTATAAGCCTCTGAATCCTACTTAAGTTAATATGACCAAGCCTTAGATGCCAAAGATATGCTTGGTTCATTTCCGAAGGTTCTTTTCTCTTATTAGAGTTAGAAGATGAGTTATAAATTTCCATGTTTTGCTTTGTGGAAGAAATTGGATTTAAAGTATACAAATTGCCAACTAATGCACCAGAACAGATAATCACTTTATTTCTTTTAATAACTACATCGTTACTGAAAGAAACTGAATATCCATCTAAAAACAGTTTAGAAACTGAAATTAAATTCTTTCTAAAACTGGGTACATAAAGACAATTTCTTAAAATCAAATTTCTATTTCTACTAAAAGATAAGTAGACGTCTCCCACTGCAACAACTGCCACCTTAGTAGCATTGCCCATGTAGACGGTAATTTCTCCTTCAGTTAGTATTCGGGTTTCCTGGAACTGCAAGGAATTGCAGACATGATCAGTGGCTCCCGTATCTACACACCAGGTGCTGGTAGATAACACCGCTAAACATGTTTCAACAACTAGAGTATGAGATATACCTTTGTTTTGGTTCCTACGAGGACAGTCCGCCTTCCAATGTCCTGCCTGCTTACAGATGAAGCACTTGCCCTTCGGCTTCTTCATTCCAGCTTTAAATCACTTTCTTTCTTGAACCAACTTGTTTCTTCTTCTTCTTTCCTTTCGGTTTAGAAGTAGAACCATTTTCAAGATAGTAAATTTGAGCATTGTGACAAAATAATCCTTCTGCTGCTTGAAGTTCCGTCAGTAGTTCCGCTAATGAATAAACCCTCTTATTCATATTATAGTTCAAGCGCTCAAAACTTCTAGGTAGCATTTGGAGAATCATATCGATCCGGGTTTCCCATCAATTTCTCCTCCAAGGATCCGATCTCGTTCGGATAAGCCATCATCTTTAGGATATGATCCTTTACAGAGTACCCTCTTGCATGGTGGTCATTATCTTTCTCATGGCTTCTTGCCTAGAAGCCCTATCCCGATGACCAAAGAGTTCCTTGAGATTGTTCATAATATCATAGGTCGTTGGTAAATCTTGATGTTGATGTTGCAATACATTTGACATTGAAGCCAAAATGTAACACCGCGCCATCTCATCTGCTTTCCATTTCCTATGATATTCAATCTCCTCTTGGGTAGATTCACCAGTAGGTGCATCAGGGCACTGCTCAGTCAGTACATATTTATAGCTTTCAGCAGTAAGAACAATGTCCAGGTTTCTTTTCCAATCTATGTAGTTTGGTCCAGTAAGTCTATTCTGTTGAAGTATGATGGACAGTGGGTTGAAAGACATCCTAAGAATCACAAATAACTTTTGGTCAGAACTCTAAATTTAGAATAATATTGATTCCTCAAACAATACTATTTTAAATTAACCAACACCTTAAAACACCGTGAATTTTGTATGCCACGTTAGTGTGGACGTATACAAATTCAACATTTGTAAAAGGAGGGTTTTATCCCATTAATTTTATTATCTTGTCAACCTAACTTTTTGACAAATAAAATTAATAGTTGGTATCTTTTGGTCACACAAATAATAGCAGTGACTCCGATAGGGAGGATACAATTAGATGTGTCTAAGTGTATACCATTACTTGACACTAAGTCCATTAATAAGATTATGCCCCTTCCGTTGGGGAAGATCACACGCTCTTAATTAACTTCCTATAGTCATCCAAAAATGGAAGTCTGTTCTAGTGATCCACAAACAAGCTCATCCGTTATAGAGGAAGGCACTCAGAGCCAACGCGCAAGCTTGTTTGCATCACTTACAAACCAGTAATGGACCATGGGATTTATTTAAAAATCCCTCTCCCACTTAGTTATTTATAAATGAGGAATTTTAACTATGCTAGCCTACTAAAACTTGTAAACTAACATGCACACACAGCATAATATAAAAGCAATAAATAGAAAATTTAATTTTCAACTATTATGACTTTTATCTCTAATTGTCCTCCGTATGTTGTCATCCCAAGCTGCTGCCATATTTGGCTACCGCCACCGGATCTAGCTGTCGCATCCATCTGGCTCCTAGTTCCTCTGCGCCTCTGGTCCTTAGAAGGTTCCACGCTTTGCAAGATTCGTTCCGCGACATAAATAGAATTTTACATTTTGATCCTATATTCCATAAAAGGAATGTACATGTATCTAGATCAAAATAAAATCCTAATAAAACAAAATACAGCTCCTGCTGTATTTTAATACAATCATGCACACACAGATAAATGCCCTTGACATGTCCAAGGGTCCAATCACACACATAATAACTAAAAGCCATAATAGTTGGATCCTGCATCCACAAAGTTAGCACATCCTACTATTAACCTGCCTAAATTATGTATGACATGTGCATAATTAAACTAAATACCAAATACACAGAGGCAAAACCCTAGCTCTGATACCAATTGTTGGTTGCTACTCGGAAAACCTATAGGTTCCACTGTACAAAAATTTTGTACAAAGGTCTGAACCTTTTCCTAGCTACCATGTGTTCTTTTAAATTAAATTTTGGATCGCCTGCGGAACTTAACACGTTTGATCCAAAACTTAATCTATTTGTTCTTTTAGGTTTTGACTTGGATCTCCTGCGGAACTTTACACGTTCGACCCAAGTCTCCTTAAGTTATTAATTCCATTAAATATTAATTTCCATAATTGGTTCCCAGTACTGACGTAGCGAGACACATGACCTTCTTGGATATGGGAGCAACCACCACCGACTAGACAAAACCTTTTATAGAAACTAATATTTAATTTCCTAAAATAACTTTAGGTTAACCAAAGAGAACAATCAAATCACAAGGAAAAGAAAAAACAAAAGAACACAACATCGAAAAAACATATTCGAAATTCTAGAACGTAAGCCTCTTGTATTTGGTATTATTTCCATAAATAACTAGCATGATGCGGAAATAAAAATTACTAGTTATACCTTGTAGAAAAACCTCTTGATCTTCTACCGTATTCCTCTTCTAACCTCGGACGTTGTGTGGGCAACGATCTACCGAGATGAGAAACCACCAACCACCTTCTTCTCCTCCAAGCAAGGTTCGGCCACAAAGGAAAACTTCACCAAGGAGAAAAACCAAAATACTAACCAAGCTCCAAGAGATGCTAGCTTTCTCTCCTTCTTCTTCTTCTTCTCCAAGTAGTATCCGGCCACCACAAGAGCTCCAAGGGAGAGAGAGAGGTTCGACCACCACAAGAGGAAGAGAGGGAGAGGATGACCGGCCACACCAAGGAACAAAAGAGGGAGAGAAATAATAGATGTTGTGTCTCTTGAAGGCACCTTCGCCCCTTCTTTTATATTCCTTGGCCTAGGCAAATTAGGAAATTTAATTACAATAAAATTTCCTTAATTTCCTTGACATGATTTAATTGAGAAAAATAAAATAAAATTTCCCCAATTAAAATCAAGTGGCCGACCACATTAATGAAAACAAAATTGGACAAGTTTCAATCAACAATTAAAACTTCCTAATTTGTTTCCGGAAATTTTAAAAAATAAAATTTCTCTTCAAATATCTTCATGGTTGATAAAAAGGAAATTTCTATAATTTTAATTTTACAACATGTGAATAATTTTTAAAGAGAAAATAAAATATCTCACCAATCTACAAATAAGGAAAGAGATCTAATCTCTTTCTTTAATCTTTTGTAGATCTTTTATAAGAGAGATATTTTAATTTTAATTCTCTTTAATAAATTATATCTTCCACATAATAAAAATTAAAATTAAATTTCTTTTTTAATTTAATTTGGCCGGCCCCCACTAGCTTGGGTTCAAGCTAGGGCCGGCCACCCAATCTTATACCTAGGCCGGCCCTAGCTTGGTTCCCAAGCTAGCTTGGCCGACCCCTTATTGGTGGGTATAGAAGGTGGGTATAGGTGGGTATAGTACTCTATAAATAAAAGGCTACGATAGGGACCGAGAGGAGGAATTGGTTTTGGTCTCCCGATAAAATTAAGCATCCCGTGTTCGCCCCGAACACACAACTTAATTTTATCAATAATAATTCATTCCACTAGAGAACTATTATTGAACTACCGCACCAATCCCAAATTACATTTTTGGGCTCCTTCTTATTATGAGTGTGTTTGTCTCCCTGTGTTTAAGATATCGAATGTCCAGTAATTAAGTGAGTTACTGACAACTCATTTAATTAATATCTTAGTCCAAGAGTAGTACCACTCAACCTTATCGTCATGTCGGACTAAGTCCACCTGCAGGGTTTAACATGACAATCCTTATGAGCTCCTCTTGGGGACATTATCAACCTAGTATCTCTAGGACATAGTTTCCTTCTATAATCAACAACACACACTATAAGTGATACCATTTCCCAACTTATCGGGCTTATTGATTCATCGAACTAAATCTCACCCATTGATAAACTAAAGAAATAAATATCAAATATATGTGTTTGTTATTATATTAGGATTAAGAGCACACACTTCCATAATAACCGAGGTCTTTGTTTCTTTATAAAATCAGTAAAAAAGAAACGACTTCAAATGGTCCTACTCAATACACTCTAAGTGTACTAGTGTAATTATACAGTCAAGATAAACTGATACCTAATTACACTATGAACTTCTAATTGTTTGTTCCTTTCCATTTTGGTCGTGAGCTACTGTTTATAATTTATAAGGTACTGATAACATTATCTTCTGCATATGACACCACATGCTATGTTATCTACAATATAAATTAATTGAACAACTACAAACAAATGTAGATAATTTGACCAAATGTGATTCTTTATTCAAGACAAATGTTTACAAAAGCTTAGGCTTTCAGTATACACTCCAACAAAAGAGACAACTAGTCAACCAACAATGATTAACTAAAGCATCATATCATCTCAATGTCCTGGATAATCCCACGACAAATCTGTCAAAACATGCTCCCAACTCTACTCTAGCATCCAAATCAACGAAGATAATCCTGCTAGTCTCTGATATTCAGCCTCTACGTGCTGACACGCTAGACATCAAGCTACAAAATCCACAATGTCTTCCTTCATGAAAATCCACCAATAAGAACGCTCCAAATCTCCATACTTAGATGTCACCCGAATGTATCGCAAATCCACATCAATATGTTTCCTATAGTAACTCCTCTCGGATAAGAAGTGACTCGGAAACACACATAATCTCTCATGAAAATAAAAATCAAATTCTCATTTCATGAGAATTCTAACTACTGATACGAGACCGCTCCGCTCATACCACGTCGGAACTACACCATCTCCCAGATATGATACATCTGTGTAGAGTACAAATCCGTCTACACTAGAAAGCATAACTAAGACGGTGTAGTTATCTAAACTGATCTCATAAACATCTATCCAGGAAAATTCCATACTCTTCCTAGACAATCCGGTCAACGACATATCAATGCTAGAGAAATCCTCCATCAATCTCCGGTATAGACTATGACTACTCCCAACCGATAACAGCCTCTATCTCCTGTGGATCCACTGATATCCCTCTACCAAAGACAATGTGTCCCAAAAACTCGTAAAAGACAATCACAATACGTACTACTAACCTCACATATAGATGTTCCCGTCGAAACATCTCTAGAACTATGCGAAGATAGTGTACGTGATCCACCTCGGATCGAAAATAGATCACAACATCGTCAATGGAGACAATGAAAATTGATCTAAATCCCTAATAATACCAAAAACATCGAATCCATGAAAATATAAGGTCTAGGGTACTGTAAGCCTAAACGATAAAACCATAAACTCATATATCCGTACAACCAGCACACCCAACCGTAAGATCCCCGACAACAAGACTATGATCAACTCACCAAATCCATAGATATCACCGACATACCACACTCCATGTCACTATCAACATCCAAATAATAGATCATCAAAAGACAACAAATCACCACATCTGATCTCCTAATAACCATCAATCAAAATCATCCTCAACATCAATCAATCATACCAGATAGTCTCCTAAACAAAGATAGAGTCAAAGGAAAGTATCCAACCTTCAACCCTTACTACCAACAAACTAAACGTATCCAAAAAGGTCTGTCATATCTCATCATCTCATCCTTTCTGAAAATCGAATATCTACAGTAGAGGAATGTAAATCCAAAGTCAAAGTATCCCACAACCTGCTGACTAAAAGTCTACCCATCAAGAGAGTATCTCCACCACCCTCATAATCATCCTATATATGTCCCTCGACACATATCAATAAAAGGTCGACCCCTCCAATCTGAGATATAGCCTACAAGACCTGATAAAATGATCATGTGGTCAAGGTCTTGAGTTACTTGATAGAGACAATGTTAACTGAGTCGTCTAACCATTGTCTTGTACCCCATCATACTGTGATTGCTCCATCTGAGGTTCAATAACCTCCAGTATCAAGCAATGAACACCAAAAATAGAGGAACACTATACCCAAACAGCTGATCAAAATATCTGTCAATCGACGCTCTACCTCTCAAAGATCATCATATGAAATTATACCTAGTTATGATCAGAACTCCTAGGTATTACTCAACTAATACCCCTACCTCCGTATCATCACAGGTCGTAAATCACTAGGTACATCAAGGATATCTAACTACATCCGACAGCTCTATGAGTCAGGATCTCCCATGGAGCAACGTTAGACGAGTCTACTAGTCATCGCCTTAAAACCCATCCTGCTATCAAAAGAAGTAGAGAATTACTCTCTCTCCAAACACCTCAAGGAAATCACTAAGTGATGACCTGATCTCCAAAAACATTCTCTCCTTCTTCCTTCACGTGGTACCGGGTCACATAAAGGTTAAGCAGCCAACTTCAACTCTCTCATGTCAGTACAAATCATATATCCAAATGTACTCTCCAACTCGTATACCCTAATAACGGTTATATCTCATAAGTGTTAAGCAAGTAGCTTTACACTGTTCCACATCAGTGGAGGTATCCTATCCGAATGTACCTTCTAAGTCCCCCCCAACCAGGTACAGACAATCCATAGTCAAAGTCCCCATGGAATAGGATACATCGATCCTCTATAGACTGACTAAGCCGATAATGGTATACGGCCAATTCAGTCATTTCTACACCGGTACAAGTCAAAATATCTAACCAAGTATGAAACATCCCAAAGATAGAAATCTCTAAAGATAGAGTAAGTCAGTCCCCTACTGGTCGGACCAACAAAATAAATCGATCAACACTATCTGATCCAACAAGAGTAAATCAGTACGCCACTGACAAAACCAACTAAGATAAGTCAATCCTCAACTGTCTAAGTCAACAAGGGTAATAAGTCAAACCATAACTACACAAGTCAACCAAGTAAATCAATCCTCAACAGGAGTAAACCTGTACTCTACTAACTGAGTGAATATGAGTATACCAACACCATCAACTACCCAGCTAATAGTAATAGAGACTGGTATGTGACTCTAACTCTCAACCAACTCGTAGTAGTATGATATGGCAAATCCCTTGAGACTATAATCTTTGATCTCCATTAGGTCAACCGTGATCAATGATTGACCCAACACATGCAATGAATGCTACAAATAATAAGACAGGTACTAGCAGAAGAGTACTAACACATGTCATAACAACTATCATGGACAACAGTATGTATACCAACAGAAATGTATGATAACAATATGCATGCATACCTCCTATAGCCTGGAGATATCCTGCTGCTGCCTGGTCCCAAAATCCAAAAAGTCACATCAAGAGAAGCCAAAACTCGAAATCCGAAAACACGAATAATAGGCATCGTACCTGCTCTGATACCAAAAATTGGTATCAGATAAATCACGAAAATCCAAAACACATAGCAAGTACCGTATACCTGCTCTGATACCACTAAATTGGTATTAGATAAATCTCGAAAATCCAAAACAAAAACAAAACAGGCATCGTACTAGCTTTGATACCACTAAATTGTCACGCCCCAAAGGAGTCCTGCCAGACAAAAATCCAGCAGAGTCTCCCCTGTACCAGTGACAATATGAAGCATCACTACAAGCAAAATACATCGGCCACATGCGGCTGGAATATTTATATACACAACCACGCAGTTATAATAACAGCCCACACGGCTGGAATGAAACAATCACAACCACGCAGTTATATATAAAACAGCCCACACGGCTATACCAAAAACCAACACAGCGGAAAAATGAAAACGGAAAGCCCACACAAGATAAATAGATACAATGCATGCCGGCACGGCTTAAACACAAATACAACACCAAAAGAATAAGATAGCCACATGGCTAAACATAAATACAATGCCACGAATAAGAAAAGAATATACAATAGAAAACGAACACAGTCTTCGGATGTGACGTAGGACCCGGCAGACAGGATACTCCGAGCGACACTCCAACCATCTACCTGAAAACATAAAAATATACATGCGGTGGTGGGTATAGGTAACTCAGCGGGTAATAGAAAAGATAGTGCATGGTCCATAAATAACATGGAGATCACAAGTATACAGTCTCAGTAGAGAAATAAGAACATGATCATACTATCATACTCAATGCACCTAAACATATCTGACATAATAACCTGACATACATACTGTACAAATCACAACCGACATAATGATAGATACATACCCAATCTGGAATCAACACCTGGTACAATGGTCAGTAAACTCACTGGATCTGCAACAGACATACCCGTGACACCTGTGCGATATAAATACGACTGCATATACATGTAAAATAAATGACATGTATGCAGCATGACAACCATATGCAACAATCATATCGCAAACAAATGCAACATACCACAAACACATGCAACTAGTATCTAGTAGGCATGTATGCAAATATAACCCCCAGATGCACCGTGCATCATATGCAAAAGTGCATGCATGCTCCATGGTCACCCCCGCCACCTCTCCGAACACCACGACCTGTATGGCCGAGAGGCTTGGGTCTGACTGTACTACCCTCCAGCCCACAATATAGTGGTCGAGGCGGACAGTCCGCTAATAGCGATCTAGCTAAATAGCATCAGGATCCCTGACTGCTCACAACGCCGGATCTCACTAAACCTCGTGACCGGGTGGCACGACAGGACGAGCGGCAACTACTCCAGCTACCACTACCCATGAGTGGCCGAGTGTGCGGCGCTAAACCAAACCAACTGACGACTCTCTCACCACAAGGGAGACAATGGTCATCAGATGTAATGAATGATGAACATGATATATATATATAAAATCATCATCCATGCAATAACTCCAAACCTCATAAATACCTCCAACATGAGTATAATCGTCATGATACCTCCACGTATCCCACCAAACATATGTACACACTACACATGTATAATCAACCAAAAATCTTCAATAATCCCACCAGACACATGTACACAAAAGATAAGTACAATCAACATGTATCCTCCAATAACAATACAACAGACATGTGTATATACTCTAAACATACAATCAACACAACTCCTCCAAAAGTACATGACAAATACGTATGTACACACCACATGTAAATGTACGGTCAACAAGATAACTCCTATGACACATACCCATCTATGTACAGTCCACATCATACACCCAATCAGAATGGTAATACCAAAAATCCTACAATCCCTACAAGGCATACTCTACACGTGTAATCACAACAGAGTAGATATCAAGAGTAGAGACTGTATATGAATTAAATAGATCATCTCTAAGCTCAAGCAAAAGAAACAAGCAGGAAAAACAACAACTGGACACGATATAGGGTAAAGTAACATAATCCGTCAAATAACAACCATGCACTAAGCTCAAAGAAAATCTACATAGAGGCAAAGGAAGAAATACCCGCCTTAAATCTGTCGATCGTGATCCGGAAATCCCATGTCGAGACACTCGTATCAAACCAAAGTCCACTAGAGGCAAAACCTTAATCTTTAATCCATAATATCAACCAATCCACATCACACCACTCATAAACTAAGCAAGCACAAAACCCTTGACGTAGGGTAGCAATCCAGTAGCTAACATCCAGCCATCCACTATCCGGGAGCTACCACAGAATACCTCAACAACCCTCCACCTCTTCACCCAAGGCCCTGACAGCCACAAGAAATGGAGAAGATGAAGTCCTGCTCAAGGGAGATCCATCACCAGGTTGATCCGACACCTTGATCAGTCGCCTCCGATGCTGTTGCCCAATCCAAAACCAGCAGGTGTGAAGCCTCGGTGATCACGTGACTCCAAGCAAATAAAGATGTCTGGAAACCTTCGAATTAGCGCCCCTTCTCCCCCTTAGGTCAATAGCCCGCGTGCAAGGGAAGAAGATGCGGCTACTGATGGCGGCGATCGGCAACCAGGGCTCATCAGCGTCGAAGGTCGATAGTCTGCGGCGATGAGAAGTCAAAAGAGGGCGGCGCGTGGATCGACATTCAACAATCCGAGAAGGAAATCAGGATTTTAGGGGAAATCGCAAGAAGAGGCAAAAGCTCGGGTTCGGTGGCCGACTGAAGCTCAATCGGGAGAAGGATGAGAATCTCCATGCCGCGATAGGGAGAGGAAGGAGGGAGGCTCAGCCGGCGGTGCATCAGGCTTCGGCGATCGGTTCCCTGGTGGCGTCGTCTGCTCCGATCGCATGAGAAGGAGCGGAGAGGAAGAAAGTCGGGGGCAGGGGAGGAGAAAGAATCGGGAGAGCAAAATAAAGAATATAAAACTTAGGTTTAATTATTAAACCTTTAAGTTAAATCATAAATCAACTCTCATTTAATTGGGTATTCCAAACAAGCCTACTCTGTACCCAGAATCCATCTTATCAAAACAGATCATACGGAGCCCGTTTAAATCCCGAAAAATTTCTAAAAATTCTAGAAAAATCCAATACGATTTTTCGTCCAATAACATTTATTATTTAATTTTACGGTATCTTACATTAAAATTGTCGCGCCCCAAAGGAGTCCCTGCCAGACAAAAATCCGGCAGAGTCTCCCCTGTACCAGTGACAATATGAAGCATCACTACAAGCAAAATACATCAGCCACATGCGGCTGGAATATTTATATACACAACCACGCAGTTATATATAAAACAGCCCACACGGCTGTACCAAAAACCAACACAGCGGAAAAACAAAAACGGAAAGCCCACACAAGACAAATAGATACAATGCATGCCGGCACGGCTTAAACACAAATACAACACCAAAAGAATAAGATAGCCACATGGCTAAACACAAATACAATGCCACGAATAAGAAAAGAATATACAATAGAAAACGAACACAGTCTTCGGATGTGACGTAGGACCCGGCAGACAGGATACTCCGAGCGACACTCCAACCATCTACCTGAAAACATAAAGATATACATGCGGTGGTGAGTATAGGTAACTCAGCGGGTAATAGAAAAGATAGTGCATGGACTATACATAAACATGGAGATCACAAGTATACAGTCTCAATAGGGGATAAAGAACATGATCATACTATCATAATCAATGCACCTAAACATAACTGACATAATAACCTGACATATAAACTGTACAAACCACAACTAACATAATGACAGATACATACCCAATCTGGAATCGACACATGGTACGATGGTCAGTAAACTCACCAGATCTGCAACAGACCTACTCGTGACACCTGTGCAATATAAATACGACTGCAAATACATGTAAAATAAATGACATGTATGTAGCATGACAACCATATGCAACAATCATATCGCAAACAAATGCAACATACCACAAACACATGCAACTAGTATCTACTAGGCATGTATGCAAATATATCTCCAAAGATGCACCGTGCATCAAATGCAAAAGTGCATGCATGCTCCATGGTCACCCCCGCCACCTCTCTAGACACCACGACCCCTGTATGGCTGAGAGGCTTGGGTCCGTGACAAACCGTACTAGCCTCCAGTACATGCAGCGCTATAGGCGCCCGAAGCGGACGGTCAGCTATGTAGTTATCTAACTACATAGCTAAGGGTCCCTGACCACTCATAACTCAAACCCTCTGACTACTGTACCCTCAAGATCCACTACTCCAGAGTGGTCGAGGCTGACAGAACACTTAGCGGCTGAATGAGTACGACAGGACTTGCTCCACTCCTAGCTACCACTCTCCAACAGTAGCCGAATGGGCAGCTATAAACAACCGACGACTCTCTCACCACAAGGGAGACAATAGTCGTCAGTATGCAATGAATGATGAACATGATATATATATATATATATAATCATGATATGGACAACGTCATCATCCATGCAACCCCAAATCCACACAAGTACCCCACAACATGAGTATAATCATCATGATAAATCCACACATCCCACCGAACACATGCACACAACTACACACGTATAAACAACCAAAAATCTCCAATAATCCCCCTGGACGCATATGCACAGATAGTAAATACAATCAACATGTATCCTCCAATAATAAACACATCAGACACGTGTACAAACCACAAACATACAATCAACATAACTCCTCCAAAAGTACATAACCAAACACGTGTGTACATACAACATGCAAATGTAGGGTCAACCTGATGACTCCCAAAACACATACCAAGCTACCTACAATCCACATTATGTACCCAATCAGCATGGTAATACTAACAGCCCGACAATCCCTATAAGACATACTCTACACGTGTAATCACAACAGAGTAGATATCAAGAGTGGAGACTGTATATGAATTAAATGGATTATCACAAGGGTCAAGCATAAGTATCATGCAGGAAAAACAGCAACCGATCAGGATATAAGATAAAGCAGCCTAAACCATCACATAATAGTCATGCACTAAGATCAAGAAAAACTACATAGAGGTCAAGGAAGAAATACCCGCCTTTATCTGTCGTCCGTGTCAGATAAATCAATCCCACTTCGAGACGCTCGTCCCGAATCCAAGTCCTGTGAATCACATGGTATATTTAGCTAATTACATAGAAAGTAATTAACTAAACAACTCCCTCACCTAATTAGAACAACTCCAATCAAGTAAGATTATTGATTAATCCCCCAATAAACCTTAATCATAATACAACCTACTTAGATTAGGTTATACATGATACATCTCCAAAACTCACCCAAATCAACATATCACAATACTTCTAAATACGATAATCATCCAATCATGTAATCCATTAAATCAACCACTATACCTCATGAATCCAACATGTATAGTTCTTCCACATAATCAATCCCTAACCGCCACATCTGATAATCCAACCACAATCAATCCAATGATCATAAGAATAATCACATAACCAACTATATCAACCAATCACCATCAACAACTAATTAACCCAAAACGCAACAACTTACAACTAGAGGTAAAACCTTATTGCTTCATCCACAATAATTCATCCAATCTGCATCCCACCACTCATAAATCTAAGCAATACAAAACCCCACACAATCCATAGAAAACCTAATTATGTAATACACTACTGATACCAATAGAAATACCCTACTGGAATAACATCTCTTACCTTAATATATGGCAGTCAATCCAAACTCACAGCTCCACAAGATCCCTGCTGACAGCTACCAAAGAAGCATCCATACATCAATCCTTCTAACATCTCCTCACCGAGACTTCAATAGCTACAAGAAGTGGAGAAGCAAAGCTCGGCAGAGGAGAAATCCACCAACTAGCATATCTGGTGCCACCCATTAATCCAAACAACATAAAATGTCACAATGAAGATCCAATAGACAAGATTCTTGAGTTGTATGAATCTAGATGAAACAAACCTCAATTGCTCACCTCCAGGTGGTATTGCCCGATCCAATCCAGCTGGTGTGGAGATACGGGTCACTCTCCAGTGACCAGATCGCAGAGGAGGAGCAAGGAGATTAACCTGCAAGGGAGGCGACGCAATCAGGTGGAGTAATGAGAGATCAGATGGCGGTCGGGTAATACTCACAGCAGGTTCAAACCAAGAAGGAGAAAACAGCATCGAATTGAAGCTAGGGTTGGTTTCCCTTCTTGATTAGAGCCACCCGCAATGCCCTAGACGCCGAGCAGATGTCGATCATGCATAAGAATGGCCAAGGAGACGACCGCTCAACCGGAGACGGCCGATTCCCGTTGAGATCCGATGACCTTTACCCTCCGATGATGCGACGAAGTCGGAATCGCAGGTGGAGTAAGCTCCCCCGTCGGCGATCTAGAGCAGAGCCACCAGAGAGAGGAAAGAAAGAGAGGGCGTTGGTAGAGCACGCGGAGGGAAGGACTACCACCGGCGGTGAACTCGCGGTGGCCGGCGATCGGGCGAGGAGGAATCGCCAGAAGAACTCAGGAAGATGGAAGCCGCGTGAGAAGGGGGAGAAGAATCGGATCCGGCAAGGAAGGGAAAGCAATTAGGGATTTAATTTTAATTTAATACTTAGGGTTAACTTAATCAAACTATAAGTTCACTCCTCAATCAACTCCCACTTAAATTGGATTCCCAACTAGGCCTCCACTGTACCCAGAATATATCCCCTCAAAACAGAGCATACGGACTCCATTTAAATCCCGAAAAATTTCTAAAAATTCCTGAAAAATCCAATAAGATTTTTTGTTCAATAACATTTATTATTTTATTTTACGGTATCTTACATTCTCCCCCACTAATAAAAAATCATCCTCAATATAAATCAATCATACCAGATAGTCTCCTAAACAATGATAGAGAAAAACGAAAGCATCCAACCCACAACACCTACTGACTAAGAGTCTATCCATCCAGAAGATATCTCCACAACCCTCATCTATAAATGTCCCTCGACAAATACCGGTAAAAGGTCAAACCCTCCAATATGAGATATAGACTACAAGATCTGGTAAAATGATCACGTGATCAAGGTCTTAAGCCACCTGATAAAGACAATGTTAGCCGAGTCATCTAACCATTGTCTTGTACCCCATCATACTGTGATTGCTCCATCTGAGGTTCAGTAACCTCCAGTATCGAGCAATGAACACAAAAATAGAGGAGCACTATAACTAACTAGCTGATCAAAATATCCGTCAATCAACGCTCTACCCTTCGAAGATCATCATCTGAAATTATACCTAGTTACGATCGAACTTCCTAGGTATTACTCAACTAATACCACTTCCTCCGCACCATTGCGGGGTATATACCACTAAGTACATCATGGATATCTAATCATATCTAATAGTTCCATGAGTCAGGATCTCCCATGGAACAACGATAGGCGAGTCTGCTAGTCATCGCCTTATAAACCATTATGCTACCGAAAGAGGTAAAGAACTACTCTCTCTCTCTAAATGCCTCAAGGAAATCACTAAGTGATGACCTGATCTCCACAAAACATTCTCTGCTTCTTCCTTCACGTGGTACTAGATCACGTAAAGGTTAAGCAGCTAATTTCAACTCTCTCATGTCGGTACAAATCATATATCCAAATGTACTGTCCAACTCATACACCCCAGTAATGGATGTATCTCATAAGTGTTAAGCATATAGCCTTACACTTTTCCCACATTAATGGAGGTATCATATCCAAATGTACCTTCTAAGTCATCCTATCAGGTACAGACAACCCATGGTCAAAGTCCCCATGGAATAGGATATGATAATCCTCTACAAGCTAACCAAGCCGACAATGGTATACGGCAAGTCTGTCCGTCCCATGACTGTACAAGTCATGTGCTTCAATGTATCTCCCAAATAGAGTATGACGATACCCTAATGATCGAACTACTAACTAAATCGATCGTCAACTAACTGATCTAATAAGGGTAAATCAATCCTCGTCAAAATCAACTAAGGTAAATCAATCCTCAACTATCCAAGTCAATAAGGGTAATAAGTCAAACCATAACTACACAAGTCAACCAAGTAAATCAATCCTTAACAGGAGTAAACCCGTACTCTACTAACTGAGTCAATATGAGTATACCAACACCATCAACTATCCAGCTAATAGTAATAGAGACTGGTATGTGACTCTAACTCTCAACCAACTCCTAGTAACAGGCACTAAAACTACTGGTAGTATGATATGACAAATCCCTTGAGACTGTAATCCTTGATCTCCAGTAGGTCAACCGTGATCAGTGATTGACCCAACACATGCAATGCATGCTACAAACAAATAGGCAGATACTAACAAGAGTACTAACACATGTCATAACTATCATGGATAACTATGCATGTACTAACAGAAAGGTAAGAACAATATGCAAGCATACCTCCTAAAGCTTGGAGATGTCCTGATGCTGCCTGGTCCCAAAACATGAAAAGTCACATCAAGAAAATCGAATCACGAAATCCAAAACACGAATAACAGGTATCGTACCTGCTCTGATACCAAAAATTGGTATCAGATAAATCTCAAAAATCCAAAACAAAAACAAAACAGGCATCGTACCCGCTCTGATACCACTAAATTGTCACGCCCCGGGTGAGTCTCTACCGAAAAATTTCGGCAGCATCTCCCCTGTACCGGTGACAATCTGAACATTACATACAAGCAAAATACATCAGCCACAAGCGGCTGGAATATATGTGCACAAAAGAAACACAACCACGCAGTTAATATTCACAGCCTGCCCGGCTGGATAAAAGAAATGAAAACAATCATACAACTAATATGTAGCCCACACGGCTATGTCAAAAAAAAACACAACGGAAAGTCGAAAGGGAAACCCACAAACACATAAGTCCACAAAAACCACATCACAGGTATGAAGTCCGGAGTACAAGTATCGAAACACAACCAGTACTCAAAATACAACGAATACGAAATGTGGATAAGGAAAAGCAAAACCAAAACTCATCCCTCGGATATGACACGGGAAATGGGACCGACTGACAGTATGCTCCAAGCATCTCCATATCATCTATCTACTGCCTGAAAATCAAAATGGTATAGACGGGGTAGTGAGTACAGGGAACTCAGCAGGTACAGAGAGGATAAAGCATGGTCTACATAATGAGATAGAAATCAAAGAATACAGTCTCCTAAGTAAAGAATAGAATCATGCTGTCAAAGGTATAGTACATCTAACTATATCTAATACAACAATGGTATATGAATGAACCTGACATAATAAATGCACATAACATAAATGTACATACCCGAAAAGAATCAATACCATGATACCATGATCCGTAAACTCACCGAGTCAACAACACCTGTGCAATACATATACGACTGCAAGAACAATCAGAAATCGGGACCCATGGAGAACCAAGAACATCGTCATCCACACTAAAACCGCCAAGAGTATAGGTCCAGAAGCTCGATTCCTCAAGAACCCGAACAGAAAGCAAGATCATTCACCATCACACGGAAAATTGAAAGGTAACATCACAACCTAGAGTCAGAACCTTGCGGAGAACATCATGAAAACCCTAACTCGGACATGAACATCACCAAATGAAACAATCGAAGTCATAAAAAGGCATTCCAGCATCTCCTAGGTTCCAATCCCATGCCTCACAGGTCTCACAGTTGCATAAGGAAATGTACTTGCCTTCTCTTCTTGTTTTCTCCGACCAAAAACCCTCGCCCAGCCGCTAAGCGCCGCTCGTGAACGGCTGGAGACCACTGCGCCTGGTCGTGACACCCTCAACAAACTCGCCCGCGTGTGGTGCCCGTGGAGTGGTGTTTGGTCAGCCTCAAAGGCCAGTGACGGGCTTCGTCGCGTGTGCCGGAGGTGACGAGGGGGAACGGATTGAGTGGCGGCTCGGAAGAGGAAGGGGAAGTAGGGTTCGGCGGTGTTGGGATTTTGAGGGAAAGGGTTAAAGGGGTTTATATCATAGCTATGGTACTCTTTAGGTTAAAATTATTAAAGTTAATCTCAAAAATTTTTCTAAAATCCGTATAAATATTATTTCCCTCTTAATATATATGTATAGATATATATATATTTAAATATATATAATTATAATTCCTTAAGTAATATTTATGAGATCTTACAAGATCTCTCCTCTAGTTGCTTATCTTACTTACTATTTACAGTCATTGACTTACCTCTTGACCCACTAGGTTTTTCTGCCAATTGTCAGGACTACATACTCAATTGAACTTCAGCTAGTTATTAGGTCCTGTAAACTCAGCTGAACTTCATACCAGATATCAGGTCATACCTTGACCTATATAGACTTCATGTCAATTATTAGGTCCTCAGACCTAACTTGACTTTAGCCTGGTGTCAGGTTCTCTAGACCCGTCAACTCCTACACACTTAGTAAAAGTATTAGATCATACAAAATCTGACTTTAACCATTTACCATTCATCAAAACTAAGGTTCAATTATTAGTGTCAACTGCACTAAAAATCTCCCCCTTTTTGATATAATGACAATGTAGGTTAAAGTTAGAAAAAAAATATGTAAAACAGTAAGAGAAAAGTTAATAGAAATGATGCTCATTCTCTTAAGTTTTGGATTTTCGATATTTTCTAAGTTTTACCCTTATTATCCTCCCCATTTGTCATTAATAAAAAAAATCTACAAGAAAACAATAAGAATTTTGAGCACCAAACTATTAGATAAAAATAGTGAACAGATTTAGGGTGCTAAACCTATTTTTGAAAGAATTTCAAAATATTTTCAAAGTAGTTCAATGCATTATTTATAGAATTACATTAAAAGAGAGTTTTCAAGAATTTTTTTATATATTTGCAAGGATATTTGAAAAGAAAAGTTATTCAAGATATTTTTAAAGTTATTTTTGAAACATTTTTTCACAAATTTCGAAGTAGATTTTCAAAAAAAAAATTTAAAAATTCAAAGTAGTTGTTTCAAAGAATTTCAAATAAGATTTTCAAACATATTTCAAAAATTTGCAAAGTAATATTTTTCAAGTATTTTTAAAGTAAATTTTTTAAGTAAGTTTTCAAAGAGTTTTGTGAGAGAATTTTCAATATACTTTACAAAGGAATTTTCAAAGTATTTTGTTAAAAAATTGTTTAAAATAACAAAAATATTTTTAAAGTAATTTCTCTCTCTTAACCTGATATTATTTTAAAAATAATCATCTAAAAATTCATCCTTAACTATCTAACATCTAATTACTAACCAACTACCAAAAGATAGTATTTTTCACTTGATTAGTCAAGGTAAGTACATTTATCCAGCTAGTTATTCACTAGGAAGGACTACTTAACTTGATTAATATGCTTTGGTATTTTTTGTCTAGATTTATATTGATACACTGATATAAGTATCTGAAGTTCATGCAAGACCCTATGTATCTCACACCATTCTAAATGTTTGCATGCACAAACAAGGTAATCCTAATGTATTTGTGAAATACTAATTACCTAAAACTATAGGTGCATGCTTTCTAGGAGAAAAGCTTAGGCTACGTCCATAACTTAATCATATTTTTATATATAAAAAAACATATAAGAATAAGAAAAAATCTCTAATATATATGTGTCAGTAACAAAGTCAACTACAAGAAGAATGAGCAAATCAAGTCTAAGTACACATCTATCTCAAAATACAAAATCTGATCATTTATTATGGAGGTGGAGGTGACTTAATCTCCAGGATCAGAGCATATCCATCAGCTCGAGGTGACGTGTTTGCTTATCCTCCCTAAAAATGTACATCTCCTACCAGAAACTAGTCAGGGACAACTCAAGATGGATAGAAGACTCCTTAAGTCTAATGACTTTGTCATCTAAAGTAGGTGGGTCTGGTAACTAAAGAAGATCAGCAAGAATGTTAGGCATGTCCTCCTCCTTTGTTAGGTCTGGGTCAAGCAGAGGTTGAGTTATTGGGTTAGGCTGATGCTGGGCCTCTTTCCTCCAGGATATGACTCCATGATCGTCTATATGAACACCATCTAATGACAGGTTCCTACCACCTACTATGTCAAACTCATTTAGGACTTTAACATCAAAGTCTAATGATGAAAAGTAGGAAGTCAGAATATGACAATAAGACATATAAACTCGTTGGCTAGTGCTAACACTAGTTGAATAAATGATGGTATAAAATATATGCAAACTAATATTTATCGAGACTCTAACATAATGCATAAAGAAGGAACAAGTGAAATGGACGTATCATGGCTACATCTCGGATAGTCAGAGTTAAAATATACATGACGAAGACCCTATAGAGGACATAGTCATAGATCCTGAGGGTGACACATCGAAACTGGGGTACAGTAGGTACTTTCTGTCCCCAAAAGAAATATGAATATATCATATCTATAGTAATATAGTAGTAGAGATTATGAAATGGTTGATCCCTAAGCGGGTAGCATAGAAAAGAGCATGCAGATGGTCTCAATCCTAAGTGGTCTCTAATGGCGGTAGGTGATAGTGTAATATCTCTACCTACTACACTGGTAGTGTATGTAAGATCATCAACTTTAACTAAGTTATTGTACAATTTTGTATACAAACCTATGTTAACCGAGCTAGAACAATAAACTAAATTATGCAGCTTATAGTAGTCAATGATCTCTATAGTTGGTATGCATGACCTCATGAAGAAACTCCTACAAAGATATCTAGAATGTAAGGGAATATAGGAGATGGATAAAAACCTAATCCTAAGTTCCTCTGTTGGAAATCTAGTGTCAACACTAGGAGTTTAAGAGAGACCAGCACCAGTATTCTGTTTCTTCCTATTTAAGAAAATTATAAAAATAAAATTCTAAGCTAATATTAAATAAAATCAAAATTTTAAGTTTAAAATATTACCAAGGCATTTTGAATGTTTATAATAGAAATGACGACCTCGGTTGTTCCTAACCCCCGCAAGCTTAAGACTCGGAAGGAAAAGTTTTTAATTTGAGGAAAATATTAATTATGGAAGTTCACAAATGCAAACCTCTATGTTTAGGCCTCTGAGGATGAACTCTCAAGTGCCTTAAATAGGAAAATTTGGGCCCTTGGAGACGGTCCAGGCGCTTGTGTTGGGGTGGAGCGGTACTAGGTCCAGCACTCGGACCCCAACTCTAAGAACAATTTTACAAAATTGTGGGCTGGACTTGCAGAGGATGTGCACTGCACAGGCACTCAGGATCAGTTGAATTCAACCCCCGTGGCTGAGTTTAAGTAAATTTAATTTAATTTGATTTTAATTTAATTTAATTTTAATTTTAATTTTAGTTTTAATTTAATTTAAGTGAATTTTAATTTTAATTTTAATTAAATAAATTGAAATTTAATTTAACTTAATTTTAATATAAATTAAATAAATTTTAATTTAATTTGATTTTAATTTTAAGTTAATTTTAATTTATTTTAATTTAATTTTACTTTAATTTAATTTGATTTTAATGTTAATTGAATTTTAGTTTTAATTGGATTTAAGTTAATTTTAATTTAATTTAATTTTAATTTGATTTTAATTTAATTTTAGTTTATTTTAATTTTAATTTTAATTTAATTTAATTTAATTTGACTTAATCATGGTATAATTGTTCAACCAAGATATTCTAATAGTTTTATGAGATGAATTATGTTAAAATTTTAATTTGAAAATAATTTGACTTTATGTTAGATTTAGGTTTAACCGTTAATCAATTAAATGTATATTTCAAAAATCGACTTCCAAGCTGTGGTGAGGCATAAGGGCCTTCTTGGGTATCGGAGCAATGACCACTTCTAAACAAAGTCTTTTTAAAATATTGGACATTTAATCTTCCCATTAATAAACCTTGGTCCAACTAGTCTAGGATGTAACGAGGTAGCTTCAATTAATTTCACTTAGTTAAGTGGACCAAGTAGGGTACGCCTTACCCTCCCTGACTCTCTAGACCAAGTTTTCCTAAAGTGCTATCATCTCACCCCATTCTAGTATTGGTTAGACAAGAATCAAACTATCTTTTTCAATCTAGTCCTAAATACACAGATGGTTAGACTATATTTTTTAGGTGTCAACTAGCTTGGAACCTCTCCCTAAATTATTGAGCTTATGTTTAAGTTTTTGGTTTGATTTATATCGATTTGTTTTGTTGTTAAAATATACTGAATTATAGCTTTGTTTGTGGGATTTAAGCTTTTGATTTGAGTTGAACTTGTAGCCCGAGTTTGGATTAATTGATTGTTTTGGTTTATTAGATTTATTTAAGGAATTATCTTGTTTTATTTTTATATAGTGAATTTCCTTTTTAGGTACAATAAATTTGTTTAGTCCTATTTGCTTGTTAGATAAGATTTCAGAATCCATGCTTTAGTTTGTTTTTTATTTTAACTTATTAATGAAATAAAGGTCTTATTTATTAAGCTGGACTTGTATCCGAGTTCATATTTGTTGTACACAACTCATTGGGATACATGGATATGGTGGTGAAATTTTCTAATAATTCTTTTAGATTGGTTACTTCAGTTTTTAGGTTAGTGTTTTCTTCCTCAAGTCTTTCAACTTGAGTTGAGTAAGTGTTTTTAGTTTAGGAGTTTAATTGTTCCTTAAGGCGTTGATTTTTCTTAAGAAGTGTTTTAGATTATTTTTCATATCTAGATAATTTCCTATTCGTGCATGTAATTATTTTAAAAAATTTTGCATTTAAATAAAATGTTACCCTGTTGGAACATTCGGAAATGAGTATGGACTCGTGGCTTGACTCGTATTCGAACTTGCTTTTTGGTTCTGACTCGCTTTCCGATTCTAGTCCAGTTGCCATCAATGCAAGGTAGTTGTTCTGCTTCGATTCATCATTGTGCGATTCTTCTGAAGATGACTCGTCTAAAGTTGATTTTAAGGCCTTCTTCTTCTTCAACTTCTTTGGCTTATGTTCCTTGTGTTGGAACCTTATGGTAGTTTTGATGTGATCAACCAGGTTATGTTAGGTCTTGTTATATTTTGATCCTTATGTCTAAGTGTGTAGGAGCTTAGGAATACAAGAAGTCGAGCGGAAGACGTAGCTAGCGAGAAGGATGGCACAAGAAGAGACCTGATAGGCTTGGTGCATCCGAGGAACGAGATGCTATGGAAGAGTACACCGGTGGACAAGAAGGATGTGCATGATGTTCTGAGGGATAAGAAGTCGGAGTGGAAGCCTACTCGAGGAGAAGGCCGGAAAATGGGTCTGGGTGAGCCCTATTCCGGATGGCCACGATCACCTAGGCGAACGAAGCAGCAGAAGAGTGAAAGGAGGCTGGAATTACTGCTGGAGGCATCTTCAAAGTGAATTGAAGGAGCCTCTGAGGTGTCTCTGCGCGCCTCTGTAACCTTCAAGCGGAAGGTGCCTTTAATGGGGTTGAAGGCGCCTTCAACCAACTATGGAAAGTGCCTTCCATCCCTATTGAAGGCGCCTTCGACCAGGAATTTAGATGTTGATAGTGGATAAACGTTTATCCACTGCTGCCTCGTTAGAGGCGCCTTCCACCCTATTGAAGGCGCCTTCCAGCCACAGATAACTTTTCCCATGGGCTATAAAAAGACCCCTGGACCTAGGAAATATCAACCAACTCTTGTTTTAATTTCCTAGCAACTTTCTAAGCTTTCAACGAGTGTAAGATGCTTCTCCGCCTTCAACGAATGAGATTTTATTTTAGTGTTTTCATTGGTCTTGGATTAACAACCACCTAAGTTATAACCAAGTAAATCTGGTGCCTCGTCTTTAAGTTGTTATTTTCATTTATTATTATAGTTGATTTTAATTAGAGTTGAAAGAACGGGAAAGATATTTGTTTTATTTTAACATGCAATTCCCCCCCCCCCCCCCCCCTCTTCCTGGCCTCGCTGAGCCAATAAGTGGTATCAGAACATAACCGCCTCAGAAGGACTAAGCACCGACTGAAGCACCGAATCGATGGCCAGACCGACGATCTATCCACCAAAGTTCAAGGGAGAATTTGCATCATGAAAAAAACGCATGGAGGTATTTTTCAAAACTGATTTTGAAATTCTATTAATAATTAAATATAGTTTTGTAGCTCCCGAAAACCCCCAAGGAGAAGAAAAAGAAGAATATTAATAGATCAAAAGTGAGAAAGCAGACTTCGTAGCTAACGGACGAGCCAAGTACCATCTACTTAGTGTACTGCCACCCTAGGAAGTAAATCAGATCGGAGATTACTGATCACCAAAGGAACTTTGGGAAAAGTTCCTAGAACTACACGAAGGTATGTCCGAAGCCAAACTCGCAAAACAGGATCTACTCCAGAACTAAATCAGCAATCTCTGAATGGAAGAAGGTAAATCGGTTGCTCAATTACACTTAAGAATTAAGGATTTAATCACCGGCCTAACGAACCTCGAAGAAATGGTAACCAATCGGGACATGCTTGTTGGTACCCCAAGATAGTTTTGATGTGATCAAACAAGTTAGGTTAGGTCCTGTTGTGTTTAACCATGTGTCTAAGTGTGCAGGAACTTAGGAGCACAGGATGTCGAGCAAAAGATGCAACTAGAGAGAAAGACGGCACGGGAGAGAGCCGACGGGTTCAGTGTATCTGAGGGATGAGGTGCTGCGGAAGAGTGCGCGGGTGGACGAGAAGGAGGCACACGATATTTCCGAAGGACGAGAAGCCAGAGCGGAAGCTTGCTCAAGAAAGCTGAAAGTTGGGTTCGGGTGAGCCCTATTCCTGATGGTCGAGATCACCCAAGCGAGCGGAGCCGGAGCGGAAGACCTGGACCGAGGCAAGCAGAACTGGAGTGGAAGACCCGGACGGAAAAAAGTCAACCAGTTAGGGGCACCCGGACCAGGTCGGGGACTCCGGGCGCCCGGAACCCAAATTTTATCAACAATAACGTGGCTTTTGACCGTTGTGTTGGGGATATAATTCTATCCCACTCCAGGTGCCCCAAGCAGGGCTATATAAGCAGCCCTACTCCCAGAAGTTAACAACAACTAGAAATATCCAAACAACACTTGTGTGCTTTTCCATTTCTGTTTAGCTTCGTCTTTTTGTGCGTTCATTGCTATAAAAAGGCTTCTCCGCCTAAAGAAGATTTTTTTAGTGCACTTTAACTTCCTTGGATTAACAACCTCCCCGGTTGTAATCAAGTAAATTCTCGGTGCCTCTTACTTTTTAGTTTCTTTATTATTTCTTTATGCAAGTGTTATATTAAATCATAAATTCGAGAAAGGTATTTTTGTTTGTTTTTTGCAGGGGCTATTCAGCCCCCTCTTGCCGACCGCCAAGGGTCCTAACAAGTGGTATCAGAGCCAGGATACTTCAGGAGGACTAACCGCCGATTGAAGCATTGAATCGATGGTCGGACTGAGCATATACCCACTAAAATTCGAGGGGGAGTTCGCCAGCTGGAAAAAGAGAATCCAGGTATTCTTTAAACTGATTTTGAATTACTTTTAATAATGAAGTTTGATTTTGTAGCACCTGAAGGTAAGGAAGAATACAGTGGATGAAGAAAGAGCAAGTCGACTACGTGGCAAACGGCAAAGCAGAATTCCATCTGCTGAGCGTCCTACCACCACAAGAAGTTAACTGGATCGGCGCTTATAACTTAGTAAAGGAGCTTTGGGAGAAGTTCCTTGGCTACACGAAGGGAGGTCCGAAGCCAAGCTCGTAAGACGGGATCTGCTGAGGAACCAGTTAAGTAACATCAAATTGGAAGCAGAAGAAATCGTTGCATATCTTTACTCAAGAATGAAGGAACTCATCACCGGACTCACGAATCTTGGAGAAAAGGTAAGCAACTGAGATTCACTAAGGTACGTGCTTAATGCATTTCCTGGTGGCAAAAGACGAATATGCTCGCCCCTATTGCCTCCGCCAACCTGTCCCAGGGCATGCTTAATGTATTTCCTAGAACTATAGAGTGGGCATCATTAGTAGATGCGTACTATATATCTAAAGATTTAGAATCCGTTACCTTAGAAGAAATGTTTTTAACATTTGAAGTCCATGAATCAAGATGTGCACATTCGAAGAAGGAGACGAAGCACAACATTTCCTTTAAGGGAAGGATGGATGAACAAGATTCAGAATCTTCTCTTGACGACGAAGAAACGACAATGATGGTAAGGTGATTTAAAAAATTAGTTAAATATAGAAAAACTAACCATCTGCAGGGTAGAAAGAAAAAAAATGATCAGATGCTACCACTGCAATGAAGAAGGGCATGTTAAAAATAACTGCCCTAAGTTAAAGATCAAGGGCAAGGATAAAGGAAAGAACAAGAAGCCTACCCAATCTAACAAATACAAGACTCTAAAGGTGACGTGGTATGAAACATCGTCCGAATTAGAAATTGAAGCCATCGTCGGACTTGCATTAGTGGCAAGTCATCAAGAAGACGAAAACGAAGCAAGCTCATCCGAAATGAGCATCGAGAGCATCGATGAAGGGGGAGTGTCACGCCCCGGAGGAGTCCATGTCCGAAGAAATTTCGGCAGCATCTCCCCTGTACGGCGGACAATCTGAAACTTTCTACATCTCCATATACCTCAGCCACATGCGGATGGAATAATAACGGAAATAAAAATACAACACACAGACATTCCATGCAATTTAATAAGCAATGATAAGAAGACTCAAAATCCACCCTACTCAACTACACTCATAAAACACAAATCCGACGATAAGATCAATTTACCTCTTCTGCCGTCTAAGCAGGCATGTAGAAAAAAAAACAAAACCAAACCAAATCCATCGACATCACAAAATCCATACCATATCCATACCATCAAAAAAAAACAAATTTAGCGTAGTCTATGTAAGAAAACCAAAAGACCAATAATATCCTCGAGGTCTGCAGGGACTAGCAACTGGAACTCTCTCCTGACAGCATCAACCTGAAAAACAACAACAATGGAGGCGGGGTGAGTCCAACACTCAGTAGGTACAACTGATATACAAAGTAGGGAAATAACACCTAGCACTAATCATGGGTACAGTCTCCTGATATAAGAAAGATAAAAAAAATGCATCTGAAGTAAACAGGAGAGAAACTGTACTAACCAGGACCTGGGTATAACGACAAACAGTCTGAGTGATATGGAAATCCTGTATACATGTCAAACATAGGTATCCAAACAATATGCAGCATATAAATGCAGCAAACACAAACACAAGCAATAAATGCATCATGCATATGATGCTAATGATGCGTCCTGGTCACCCCTGACGCCAGTCAACCATCTCACACACAATAGTGCGGCCGAGTGGGTAGGGTTGTGACAACCGTGCACTCTGTCGTCACTGCTCCTGATGAGTGACCGAGTGGACAGGATGCTGTCGGAGTACACCTATCCTCCTACCCTAAATCATAAATGGGGGAGCGCATTCACGATGACGGGGAGGAATCCCTGCCGGCTAACACGTTGCATCACGCTACCCATGAGCGGACCAACGGAGCCAAACAAAGTCCCTGCTGCAACACACACTGCCTGAATCGACCACTAACCCATGAGTGGTGGTGTGTGCAGATCCATGTAACTGGCGATGTGCTCAACAATAATGGAGCGGACTATCGTACAACATGCAATTATGCAAATGGTGCATGGCACTAACCACAAAATATCCTGAGCTAAACCATGTATATAATAAAAAGTGCACCATAAGTCAATGTATCAAAACAACGGTACACAAATCAGATAAGATATACAATCTAGGTCCTGAACATGGTGAAGCATGGTATATCACTACCCCTACAAGCATGTATAAACAGATAAAGTATACATGAGATGCAAACCAAGTAATCAATCAAGCATGTAACAAGTTTTGGGTAGTGATTAACCGAAACAGAATGATGAACATAATTAATGCAATTTGTTAAATTCACTACTATGTATATCAAACGACATAAAGTCAAAAGTACCCGCCTCCGATAAAATGATCCAAATCTGACTCCGAGATACTCGTCTCGCGTCAAAGTCCTGTAATAGCCACATTTAATTTAGCTACATATATATCACATAGCTAAAGAAATCCCTTATTTACCAAAACCCTAATTCGTTTCACTATACAACTTGATTTAGGTCTAAAACTAAATCAACTTGAACTCTTCCAAATATGAACCTAACACCAAAACAAATTTATACACCTTACCTCTACCGCTCCTTCAGCCGTCTGTGATGGCAACAAACCCGATCCACAATGGGAAGGCCAAAACCCAGCAACTTCAGACCGACTGTTTACTATCAATTTGAAAACAAATTCTAAATCTTTACAATAGTATACTTCAATCTACATCACTGTTAAGAGAATCCACCTGAGTACTCTTCAAACCTGGGCAGATGGGCTGAGGAAACCGAGAGAAAAACAAAAAGATGAACTGGGGCAGCACTAGGGCACAGGATGGCCACGCACAGTGAAGTGTAGAGGCAGTAGCGCTAGGGGAGAAGAATCTCGCCACCAGACAGCTAGTGAACCGGTGCTAGGGCTGAGGAATGCAAAGCTGTGGCCACCGGAGAGAGATGGTGGCCGTTGGCTTCCGGCTAGGGCACGCGGCTGTGGCCCAAATCTAGGGCAGTGGGCGTTGGGAAGAAGGAGTCTGCTAGGGCACTCGAGATGGAGGAAGAGGCGGTCTCGGTGTCAACAGATGAGAAGAAGGTCGGCGCTGCTCGGCGTCGGAATGGCGGTGGCGCGCGTGAGGAGATCGGAGAGGCGTCGGCGGCGTCGGCACCTAGGGCTCGACGCTGCTCGGCATCGGGATAAGGAGAGAATGTGGCGTCGCAGGAAGGGAAGGAGAAGAAAACCACCGCGACCGGCGGTTAGGGCAAGCCGACGTCGCGAGAGCTCGGGAGGAAACTACGCGGGTGAGGGAAAAACAAAGGAAAAGAAGAAATAAATAAATAAAAGAAAAGGAAATAAATCTTTTCCTCGTTAAAATGGGGTAGCCTAAACAGGCTTTTCCAGGCCCCATTTTTATCCCCGTTAACTCGTCCATACGAGCTCCGAAAAATTCTCGAAAAATTTCCAAAAATTCTGAAAAATTCCCTTATTAATATTCACCTATTTTCGATATTTTACATTCTCCCCCACTAATAAAAATTTGGTTCCCAAATTTCGTTATCTTCCATCAACAAGTACCAACAACAGGTAAAGAGTATAAAATGCTGAACGGTAAATTAAATCACATATCTCAAGTGAAAAGATGAGGATATCGAGCTCGGATCGTATCCTCGAGCTCTCCCAAGTAACTTCCTCGTCCAAATGATACTGTCATCCTACTTAACCAGCCAAATAGTCTTGTTCCGCAACTGATGCTCTTTCCGATCTAAAATCCATACCGGAACCTCCTCATAGGTGACGTCAGGCTGAAGGGAACTGAGATTATCTATCAACACATGTATCGAATCGGGTACGTATCTCCTTAGCATAGATACGTGGAATACGGCGTGAACGCCTGCTAAGGACGGCGATAGTGTCAACCAGTAAGCTACTGCTCCAATCCTTTCCGAGATCTGGAAAGGTCCAATGTATCACGGAGTTGGCTTACCTCTGAGGTCAAATCTCTTCACCCCTTTCATGGGTGAAACTCGCAGAAATACATGGTCGCAAATGGAGAACTCTAAAAGTCTCTGACTCCGGTCAGCATAACTCTTCTAGCAGTCCTATGCCTCTGACACTCTCCGTCTGATAGTACGGATCAACTCTGCCTCATACTGAGTTCTACAAGGTCCCAACAACTGTCCTCCCCAACCTCATCCCAGAGGGTGGGTGTCCGACCAGGACTACCATACAACGCTTCAAACGGTGTCATCCGGATAGTCGAATGCAAACAGTTGTTGTAGGCGAACTCTACCAATGACAAGTGATCCTCTCAACTGCCTCCAAAATCCAATACACAAAACCCTAGTTGAACCGAAGGTCTCTATCCGAAATAATACTCAATGGGACATCATGTTATCTGATGATCTCCTGCCAATACAGATCTGCCAATCGATCCAGGGAATCCGTCTTCCGGATCGCTAAGAAGTGCGCAGATTTGGTTAATCGATCAACGATTACCCAAATCGCGTCATGACCTTGTCGTGTTCTAGGCAGACTCATCACAAAGTCCATGGTAATATGTTCCCATTTCCAGTCAGGAATAGGAATCCGCTTGTAACGACCCAATTTTCCCTATTTCGAATTCCAAATGTCCATAAAAATATTTAGAAATGCTTTTAAAATATTCTAGATATTTTTAAAAATTTTAGAGTATTTTTACGTAATTTTTGGAGGTCGTTTAGTATGTTTACAAAAAGAAAGAAATTTTGACAAAAACTGTTAAACACGAGGTTCGAACCCATGACCTCGGGTAGGACTGACCCAAGCAAAACTGGCCCAACCAGCTGAGCTACACAGTTTTGTTAACCTTATATGGAGAGAATTAAATTTATAGCATAGTTTTGATTAAACCCAAATATAAGAAAGGGAATTAGGTTTTTGATTTTCCGAAAACCAAAACAATTCCTCTAAAAAATCCCTCTCCTCTCCCGACGCGAGCGGCGACTCTTCTCCTCTCTCGCGACGGAAACGAAGAAGAAACCAGGTTTGGTCTCCGACCCCGGCGAGCTCTCTCCTCCACGGATCCTCACCAAGCCGAACTTCTCTCGGCAAGGTCAGCGCGGGCACAAGAAGCCGCAAGTTTTCAAGCTTTGAAACCCTAGACCTTCCTCTCCGTCGGTTGTAAGTCCAAGAACGCTCGGTGAGTTGCTACTCACCTGCAGTAGGAGTAGTTCCGCGAGTTTTGATTTGCGAATGAGCTCTGATTTGGTATTTCTGCGCCTTCCTGTTGTTCGGCTGGTTTCCTTTTGGTTCTTGCGATTTTGGTGTTGCTGCCGTGGGTTTCAAAGAAGGATCAAGAAATGGTTTAGTTTAATTGAGCATCTAGATTGAATTAAATAACAAGAAATAGTTACATATATATGTAGTTATATATAGTTCTGTATCTTAAAAGATTTCGGAGCATGTTTCATGAAGCTTGTATTTTTCTTTGTTTGTTGCCGTGAACCCAAAAGAAAGAAGAGAAGGATTAGTTTAGGTTAGGCATGAAGAACAGTTACAAAATTTAGGTTTTTAGTAGCAATTTATCCTATTAGCAGCATGTTGGTATCCTTTTGGTTGCCTGCTGTGGTTTTCATGAAGCAATTAAAACCTTGAATTGTTCCTTACCAATCTGATAAAGCATAATTGGAAATTTTGGGTTGCTTTACATTAAGGGTTAAGCTGTGAAGGTGTTATTTAAGTTTGTTTTAATTTTACAGCAAGATGAAGTTGATGCTTCATCTTTGGTTGTCAATGCTTTTCAAATTGTGCTAGAATAAATTAGATAGTTGTGGCATAATCAACAACCTAAATGTAGCATTCCAGTATTAGTTACCCTTGGCCACCTTAGGCGCTTGAGCAATTTTATTTGTGTTATTTAGAGGGCACGAACAGTCTTATTTTCTGTGATATTTGCAGTAGATATGGACAACTCCAATTGGAGTATAGAATAGCCCTTCCTTGGTGCATTTCTGCAGATACGGGCAGCTTCATTTGGAGCTTAGAACAGCCCTCCTCCTTGTGTAGTTTTCCATGTTTCATTTAGTTCCTTAACAATAGCCTATGTTTGTTATCATGTGTATGTGTACAGAAGTTTTCATTGCTATCAGTTGAGAATGTGCAGCATCTTAGTTTTGATTCCTCCTTGCTAATTACCATACATGAACAGCCCCTTATTTTGAGTAGATAGTTTAAGAAGTTTGTTAGTATTAAGAAGCATGAATAGATTCTTATTATGTTAGTATGACTAGCATTTTAGTTAGATGTTCCTTTGCAATTAACTAGCATGAACAACAATATTGTACATTACAAGTTTGATTTTCTTGCTGGTTTACTAAGCATGAACTTGACAACTTGTATGAAAGTAAGCAGTTTAGGCTTCTTTAAGTTCCAGCAAGTTAAATCTTTTGTTACCATGCTATTATTCAGTTTTAAGATCTTATTTTTAGCCATTTAATTTTAAGCATGCAGAATTAGATTTTTCTTGCTACTACACAAGCATGTTAAACTTTTCTAGAAGATTATGAGAAGTAATAAGTAAGAAAAGACCAAGGTTTAAACCTGATCCTAAATTCCAGCATATGAGGATTAGCAGCACGCAAGGTGCTTGAAGAAATGCCAAGGCATTTTATATTAGAAGAGCTAAAAGAATAACAAGTATAAGGAAGTTATAGTTAAAAAGAAAATAAGTATTTTACTTTTTAAATGGCATGTACCGGACACAAGGTCCATTGGGTGGGCTCCTAGATCGCCCCTAGGCACAAGATCGCCTAGAAGTACCTTAGTAGTTTCGGGATTAGCTACCTCGACTCTTATTAAGGATGCGCGCAAATTGGTACAATGTCGGGCCCAAGAGAAGTTTATTATTATTTTGAAGTATAAAAGTATTAAAGTATAAGTATTAAGCGAGTGAAATAAGATACAGAAGGTGTTTAGAATTTAGTAAGTTAAGTTCTTTATGCTAGCATGATAGTATAGACTTGCCTTACATGTTTAGCCTTTCAGTATATTTCTTTACTATTAGAAGAGCATGAGTTAGCTTACTGTTATTCACTTTTTATGAGCATGAGTAGCTATACATGTTTAGTATTTCAGTTAGTATGATTCCTTTATTGGTTTATGAACATGATTAGCTATACATATTTAGTATTTCAGTTAGTATGATTCCTTTATTGGTTTATGAACATGATTAGCTATACATGTTTAGTATTTCAGTTAGTATGATTCCTTTGCTATGTATGAGCATGAGTAGCTTTACATGTTAGCATTCAGTTTTAGCATGTTTTTATTTATATACATGCATATCGAGTTTTTGTGAGTTAGATAGCGCTCACTAAGCTTTATGCTTATAGACTGCATTTCCTCCTACTGCAGATAAAGGAAAAGCTAAAGTATGAAAGGAAGGCGACAAGGTGGTGGTGATGAAGGTGTGTGATGGCTAGACTATGGAGAGATCAAGAGTTTGCTAAGGAGTTATCAAAACTTACCTGTTTAGAGTTTCCTTTTTCTTTTCTCCTTAATGCTATGATGAAGTTTAGATTGTAATTGGGTCTATTCTGCACTTGTAGCTTGTTATGTCTTATCGTTGGAGTTCTATCTGTTTACTATTGCTAGAATAGTTTCCTTTTAGTTATTGTGACATTATTATTGCGTGGTTGTGAAGTATATATACCAACCGCATGTGGCTGATGGTTTATTATTTGTTTGTATTGCTGATTTGGTCACCGGTACAGGGGAGACTCTATCGAAATTTTTCGATAGGGATTCCTCGTGGTTTTTAATTTTACCGGTTAAGTAGAGTTAGTAGTTAAGTAACGGTCACTCTTAAAGAGTAGTAGTAGTAGTAAGAAGGGTGGTCGTTACAGTTGGTATCAGAGCAGATCCCATTCTCCAACATCACACACACATCAGCATCATCCTTGCCGTCTCCAAGTAAGAAAGTATTTAAATTCTTTCTTTATTCTGCTTTCTTTATTATTAACTGCAGTATAGAGTATTTTTTTTTGAATGCTTAAGTAAGATAGAAGATTTAGTTCCCTTTTCTTTATCCATATTTATGTATGATTAGAAGGGTTAAAGTAAGCTATCAAGCCTTTTCCTCTGTATAATTAGATGCCAAGAAGAGGGTGTCCCCGTACCGTTCATACTGAGGACCAAGTTCAGGAGAACGAAGAGCCCAGAACCCCTGAGCCTATTCTCCCTGAAGTTGTTGCTCAACTTCAGAGACAAGTAGCGAGCAGCAACAAGTGATTGTCAATCTGATGACCAATCAATAGTCAGTTCCTCCCACTTCATCAACCATCAATGTGGAGACTCCAGTGGTGACTGAAGTCCCATCAGCTGCCCTGGAAGTCGCCACAGCACCTAGAAGACAAGAAGCATACCTGATACAGTGGCTGAAGTTGAAACCAGAAAGCTTCTCAAGCACGACTGAGCCCTGGGATGCTCAGGCTTGGTTCAAGACACGGGAGAGCACAATGGAGCTTCTTGACTGGCCAGAAGTCGAGAAGGTTAAGTGTGTCTCTTTCTGCCTATCTAGAATGCTTGTATGTGGTGGGAGCGAGTTAAGAGTAGGAGAGCAGTCAACCAGATGAGCTGGGTTGACTTCGAGATAGAGTTTTACGAAAAAGTCTTCCGTCAATGGATCATCAATAAACATTATGAGGAGCTTATAGAATTCAGACAAGGTGACCTACCAGTAGAAGAAGCAGTCAAAAGATTCAACAGGCTAGATCGCCTTTGCCTAGAGTTAGTAAGTACAGTGAAAGAACGGGTCAGACTAATGCTCCGAATGCTGAGACCAGAAATAACACTTAATGTGAGTAGTGAAACTCACCGACCACAGATTGGTGAAGAGCTGGTCAGCAGGGTATTAGTGAGTACTGTCTGAACAGCATCAAGACACAACAAACGCAACACAAGTCAGTCAAGATAGAAGACAAGACAGTGGGAAAACAGAGACCCAGTTGAGTAATCAAAACTGGAAGGACAAAGATAACAAGAAAGACCCGAGCATGAAGATGTTCGGGTAGTCTGTGAGTATCCAAAGGTATTTCCAAAAGAACTACCTGGACTACCTCCTAGCAGAGAAGTGGAGTTTGAAATTGAATTGGTTCCTGACGCCAGCCCAATTTCAAAAGCTCTGTACCAAATTTCTCTAGCAGAGCTAAAAGAGTTACAAGAACAATTTCAGGAGCTACTTGACAAGGGTTTCATCCGCCCTAGTCGTTCACCTCGAGAAGCTCCAGAGTTGTTCGTTAAGAAGAAAGACAGATCCATGCTAATGTGCATAGATTTTAGAGCGCTGAGCAAAGTAGCAGTTAAGGACAAGTACCCCCTTCCCAGGATCGACGACTTATTTGATCATTTGAGAGGGGTAACAGTGTTCTCCAAGATAGACCTGCGCTCTGGGTACCATCAGTTGAAAGTGAAGGAAAGTGACATACCCAGAACAGCTTTCAGGACCAGATACAGACACCACGAGTTCGTAGTCATGCCTTTTGGTGTGACTAATACACCTATAGTTTTCATGGACCTGATGAACAGAGTGTTCAGAGAATATCTTGACAAATTTGTCATTGTATTCATCGACGACATTCTAGTCTATTCAAGGACTCCAGAGGAGCATGGCACGCACTTGAGGATAGTACTGCAGACTCTTCAGCAAAAGCAGCTTTACGCTAAATTCTCAAAGTGCGAGTTCTGGTTAGATCAGGTGGCATTTCTAAGTCACATAATTTCTAAAGAAGGCATCCAAGTGGATCCAGCCAAAATAGAAGCAGTCAACAACTGGAGCAGACCCAGGAACGCCAGGGAGATCAGAAGTTTTCTTGGTTTAGCTGGGTACTACAGGAAATTCGTGGAGGACTTTTCTAGGATAGCCTCTCCACTAACAGCCCTCACCAGGAAAAACAAGAAGTTTGAATGGTCAGATAAATATGAGCAGAGTTTCCAAGAGCTCAAGAAGAGACTGACCAGTGCTCCTATCCTGACAGTTCCAGAGAGTGACAAGAGTTTTGACATCTACAGTGATGCTTCCAAGATGGGCTTAGGAGCTGTACTCATGCAAGAAGGAAAAGTCATAGCCTATGCTTCCAGACAACTCAAAGACTACGAGAAGAACTATCCCATTCACGATCTTGAGCTGGCAGCTGTGGTTTTGCACTGAAACTCTGGCGACATTATTTGTATGGAGTTCAGTGTAGAATTTTCACAGACCATCAGAGTCTTAAGTACTTCTTCACTCAGAAGGACTTAAACATGAGACAGCATAGGTGGCTAGAGTTGGTCAAAGATTATGACTGTGAAATTCTCTACCATCCAGGTAAAGCTAATAAAGTGGCAGATGCACTAAGCAGAAAATCCAGTGCATCCCTGATGTCTTTGTCATCATTAGCCCTACCACTGCAGAAGGAGTTGTCAGATTTCAGACTTGAAGTTATTTATGGGCAACTCTCTGCATTGACCTTGGAGTCTACCCTGCTTGAGGATATACAGAGAAAGCAAAGTGAAGATCCAGACATCCAGAAGATCAAGCAGGGGATACAAGAAGAAGATAATTCGGAGTTTCGAGTATCAAACAGTGGAATTCTTTATCAGGGGAGTTGCCTTTGTGTCCCCAATGATGAAGAACTGAGAAAGAAAATTTTAGAGGAAGCTCATAGTACACCCTACTCCATGTATCCTGGTTCTACCAAGATGTACCAAGACGTGAAATAGAGGTTCTGGTGGTCTGGACTCAAAAGAGATATAGCTAAGTATGTCAGTATCTGCCTGACATGTCAGAGGGTCAAAGCGGAACACCAGAGACCAGGAGGAGTTCTACAGCCTCTTCCTATACCAGAGTGGAAGTGGGAAGACATATCCATGGACTTTATAACAGGTCTCCCAAGAACCACAAATGGATATGATGCGATATGGGTGATAGTAGACAGATTGACCAAGTCTGCTCATTTTGTAGCCATCAAGGTGTCCAACTCTATAGAGCAGTTGGCACAAATGTACGTTAAGGAAGTGATTAGACTTCATGGAGTTCTCAAATCTATTGTGTCTGATAGAGATGGACGCTTCACCTCTCACTTTTGGGAGTGTGTTCAGAATGCACTAGGCACCAAACTCAAGTTCAGCACAGCCTTCCATCCTCAGACTGATGGACAGACAGAGCGAGTAAATCAGATTCTAGAAGATATGCTCAGAGCTTGTGTGCTGGATTTCAAGGGAAGTTGGTGCAAGTACCTATGCTTAGCTGAGTTTGCCTACAACAATAGTTATCAGGCGACCATCAAGATGGTACCTTATGAGGCGTTGTATGGCAGGAAGTGCAGATCACCCATTTGCTAGCAAGAAGCAGGTGAAAGAAAAGAAATGGAAGTGGAACTAGGCATTCAGACAGAGCTGATAGATGAAACTACTCAGACTATTCAGAAGATCAGACAGAGAATTGAGACTACCCAGAGTAGACAGAAGAGTTATGCTGACACACGCCGTAGGCCACTTGAATTCCAAGTAGGGGATTCAGTCTTTCTCAAGGTTTCTCCTATGAAGGGAGTGATGAGATTTGGCAAGAAGGGCAAATTAAGTCCTCGCTATGTAGGACCCTACCTGATTATAGAAAGGATTATGAAAGTAGCTTACAAGCTGGATTTACCACAGGACATGTCGGCAATACATAACGTATTTCATCTCTCCATGCTAAAGAAGTGTATTCATGATCCTAGCCAAGTGATTGAGTCTCAGTCAGTGCAGATTCAGGAGGATCTTAGCTACGAGAGCAGACCTACACAGATAGTGGACAGAACAGTCAAGAGATTAAGAAACAAAGAAGTGCCACTAGTGAAGGTCATCTGACAGAACCAGAAGCACGAGGAAATCACTTGGGAGCGGGAGGACACTATGAGACAGAAGTATCCAGAGCTATTCTAAGTTCGAGGATGAACTTTTTATAAGGTATGGGGGATTGTAACGACCCAATTTTCCCTATTTCGAGTTCCAAATGTCCATAAAAATATTTGGAAATGCTTTTAAAATATTCTAGAGATTTTTAGAAATTTTTAGAGTTTTTTTACATAATTTTTGGAGGTCGTTTAGTATGTTTACAAAAAGAAAGAAATTTTGACAAAAACTGTTGAAGATGAGGTTCGAACCCATGACCTCGGGTCGGACTGACCGAAGCAAAACCGGCCCAACCAGCTGAGCTACACGGTTTTGTTAACCTTATATGGAGAGAATTAAGTTTATAGCATAGTTTTGATTAAACCCAAATATAAGAAAGGGAATTAGGTTTTTGATTTTCCGAAAACCAAAACAATTCCTCTAAAAAATCCCTCTCCTCTCCCGACGCGAGCGGCGACTCTTCTCCTCTCTCGCGACGGAAATGAAGAAGAAACCAGGTTTGGTCTCCGACCCCGGCGAGCTCTCTCCTCCACGGATCCTTCACCAAGCCGAACTTCTCTCGGCAAGGTCAGCGCGGGCACAAGAAGAAGCCGCAAGTTTTCAAGCTTTGAAACCCTAGACCTTCCTCTCCGTCGGTTGTAAGTCCAAGAACGCTCGGTGAGTTGCTACTCACCTGCAGTAGGAGTAGTTCCGCGAGTTTTGATTTGCGAATGAGCTCTGATTTGGTATTTCTGCGCCTTCCTGTTGTTCGGCTGGTTTCCTTTTGGTTCTTGCGATTTTGGTGTTGCTGCCGTGGGTTTCAAAGAAGGATCAAGAAATGGTTTAGTTTAATTGAGCATCTAGATTGAATTAAATAACAAGAAATAGTTACATATATATGTAGTTATATATAGTTCTGTATCTTAAAAGATTTCGGAGCATGTTTCATGAAGCTTGTATTTTTCTTTGTTTGTTGCCGTGAACCCAAAAGAAAGAAGAGAAGGATTAGTTTAGGTTAGGCATGAAGAACAGTTACAAAATTTAGGTTTTCAGTAGCAATTTATCCTATTAGCAGCATGTTGGTATCCTTTTGGTTGCCTGCTGTGGTTTTCATGAAGCAATTAAAACCTTGAATTGTTCCTTACCAATCTGATAAAGCATAATTGGAAATTTTGGGTTGCTTTACATTAAGGGTTAAGCTGTGAAGGTGTTATTTAAGTTTGTTTTAATTTTACAGCAAGAAGAAGTTGATGCTTCATCTTTGGTTGTCAATTCTTTTCAAATTGTGCTAGAATAAATTAGATAGTTGTGGCATAATCAACAACCTAAATGTAGCATTCCAGTTTTAGTTACCCTTGGCCACCTTAGGCGCTTGAGCAATTTTATTTGTGTTATTTAGAGGGCACGAACAGTCTTATTTTCTGTGGTATTTGCAGTAGATATGGACAACTCCAATTGGAGTATAGAATAGCCCTTCCTTGGTGCATTTCTGCAGATACGGGCAGCTTCATTTGGAGCTTAGAACAGCCCTCCTCCTTGTGTAGTTTTCCATGTTTCATTTAGTTCCTTAACAATAGCCTATGTTTGTTATCATGTGTATGTGTACAGAAGTTTTCATTGCTATCAGTTGAGAATGTGCAGCATCTTAGTTTTGATTCCTCCTTGCTAATTACCATACATGAACAGCCCCTTATTTTGAGTAGATAGTTTAAGAAGTTTGTTAGTATTAAGAAGCATGAATAGATTCTTATTATGTTAGTATGACTAGCATTTTAGTTAGATGTTCCTTTGCAATTAACTAGCATGAACAACAATATTGTACATTACAAGTTTGATTTTCTTGCTGGTTTACTAAGCATGAACTAGACAACTTGTATGAAAGTAAGCAGTTTAGGCTTCTTTAAGTTCCAGCAAGTTAAATCTTTTGTTACCATGCTATTATTCAGTTTTAAGATCTTATTTTTAGCCATTTAATTTTAAGCATGCAGAATTAGATTTTTCTTGCTACTACACAAGCATGTTAAACTTTTCTAGAAGATTATGAGAAGTAATAAGTAAGAAAAGACCAAGGTCTTAAACCTGATCCTAAATTCCAGCATTTGAGGATTAGCAGCACGCAAGGTGCTTGAAGAAATGCCAAGGAATTTTATATTAGAAGAGCTAAAAGAATAACAAGTATAAGGAAGTTATAGTTAAAAAGAAAATAATTATTTTACTTTTTAAATGGCATGTACCGGACACAAGGTCCATTGGGTGGGCTCCTAGATCGCCCCTAGGCACAAGATCGCCTAGAAGTACCTTAGTAGTTTCGGGATTAGCTACCTCGACTCTTATTAAGGATGCGCGCAAATTGGTACAATGCCGGGCCCAAGAGAAGTTTATTATTATTTTGAAGTATAAAAGTATTAAAGTATAAGTATTAAGCGAGTGAAATAAGATACAGAAGGTGTTTAGAATTCAGTAAGTTAAGTTCTTTATGCTAGCATGATAGTATAGACTTGCCTTACATGTTTAGCCTTTCAGTATGTTTCTTTACTATTAGAAGAGCATGAGTTAGCTTACTGTTATTCACTTTTTATGAGCATGAGTAGCTATACATGTTTAGTATTTTAGTTAGTATGATTCCTTTATTGGTTTATGAACATGATTAGCTATATATGTTTAGTATTTCAGTTAGTATGATTCCTTTATTGGTTTATGAACATGATTAGCTATACATGTTTAGTATTTCAGTTAGTATGATTCCTTTGCTATGTATGAGCATGAGTAGCTTTACATGTTAGCATTCAGTTTTAGCATGTTTTTATTTATATACATGCATATCGAGTTTTTGTGAGTTAGATAGCGCTCACTAAGCTTTATGCTTATAGACTGCATTTCCTCCTACTGCAGATAAAGGAAAAGCTAAAGTATGAAAGGAAGGCGACAAGGTGGTGGTGATGAAGGTGTGTGATGGCTAGACTATGGAGAGATCAAGAGTTTGCTAAGGAGTTATCAAAACTTACCTGTTTAGAGTTTCCTTTTTCTTTTCTCCTTAATGCTATGATGAAGTTTAGATTGTAATTGGGTCTATTCTGCACTTGTAGCTTGTTATGTCTTATCGTTGGAGTTCTATCTGTTTACTATTGCTAGAATAGTTTCCTTTTAGTTATTGTGACATTATTATTGCGTGGTTGTGAAGTATATATACCAACCGCATGTGGCTGATGGTTTATTATTTGTTTGTATTGCTGATTTGGTCACCGGTACTGGGGAGATTTTGCCGAAATTTTTCGGTAGGGATTCCTCGTGGTTTTTAATTATACCGTTTAAGTAGAGTTAGTAGTTAAGTAACGGTCACTTTTAGAGAGTAGTAGTAGTAGTAAGAAGGGTGGTCGTTACACCGCTGAAGAAATCCAGCAGGTCTCTGGTGCTCAGCCTTCACCTGCTGACAGGCAAGACATCTAGCTACAAATTCCGCGATGTCTTTCTTCATACCGTTCCACCAGTAAGAACACTGAAATCTCGATACATGCTGGTACCGCCTGGGTGGATCGCAAATCGAGAGCGCTGAGCTTCCCGAAATAGCTCCTGTAAGACCGGATGAGACTGAGGTACGCATAATCTGTCTCGGAAGAATATAATAACTTCCTCGTCTCGTGTGAACTCGGTCTGCTATCCGGAAGCTATCTGGCTACAAATAAACTGCAAATACTCATCAGCAGCCTAGGGCTCTCGTATCCTCGTCCTGATCAACGACTGAGCAACCATGGTAACCAGAGTACCCTGCTCTGTCTGTCCTTACCCCTCAAGGCCCAAATCGGAGGAACCTTAAATCAAGTCTGTGACCCCAACTCGGTGGCAAGCTAAAATCCCTCCGGACTTCCTGCTAAGCGCATCGGCAACCACATTAGCTCTCCCCGGGTGATAGCTAATGATACAATCATAATCCTTCAGGAACTCCATCCATCTCCTCTGTCGGAGATTAAGTTCCTTCTAAGTAAACAGATATTTGAGACTCTTATGGTCAGTGAGAATCTCAAATGTAACGCCATATAAATAATGTCGCCAAATCTTCATGGCAAACATAATGGCGACTTGCTCCAGATCATGCACAGGGTAGTTCTTCTCATGATCCTTCAACCGACAAGAAGCATAGGAGACTACCATATCGTGCTGCATCAGAACAGCGCTCAAACCCTGAATAGATGCGTCGGTGTAGAGGACATATCCGTCCTCTCTAGAAGATAAAACCAAAATCGGAGCTGACACTAATCTTCGCTTCAGCTCCTAGAAGCTGGTCTTGTCATCCTCAGTCCAAGTGAACTTCACGCCTTTCCTAGTCAGGCGTGTAAGTAGCATAGCAATCCGTGAGAAACCCTCAACGTATCTTCGGAAATATCGAGCCAAACAAAGGAAGTTGCGAGCCTCTTCTATAGACTTCGTTTACTCCCAACGGTAACAACCTCGATCTCCTGTGGAACCACGGTATACTCCTACTGGTGACCGTGTGTCTCAAACTTCTCACAGAAGACAACCAAAATACGCACTACTGATCTTCACATCTAGACGTTTCCATCGAAACATCTCTAGAACTATGCAAAGATGATGTGCGTGACTCATCGTGGATCCGAAATAGATCACAACATCATCAACAAAGACAATGGAAATCGATCCAAACATCCTGGGAATACCAAAATCATCCAGTCTCTGAAAACATCTAAGGCTTCCCAAACCCTAATGGTAAAATCATGACCCATAATGTCCGTATCACAGACATTTCTAACCATAAGATCCCTGACAATAAGTCTGAAATGTAATCACCAACAATACAAATCACCAAAGAATATATCCACCAGTGTGAGAGCAACGCTCCATCACAAGAAATACCACATATGTGGGAGCAACGCTCTACCACAAATAATCCGTAATATGTGGGAGCAACGCTCCACCACAACAATCCAAAATATGTAAGAGCAATGCTCTATCACAAACCAACAATAATATGTGGGAGCTCCGCTCCACCACAAACGATCCTTAAGTGTCCAAGGCACCTAACTATCCAACTAGAGGCTGCACGAGATCACTCAACTACATATCACTGTGGGCAGCCAAAGGTATAACAATCCAGCAATCAAATCAAACTCATCGTCAAATCTATCAACATCGTAGTGAGTCACCCACTGATAAGAATATGGGTTAACAGGGTAATCCAACAAATGACATAATGCAAACACTCTACATCCTGCATTCAACATAAGTAGAATCATGCTGCTACCAACAATACACCTGGCACACTTAGCTTGCTCACACAACATATGTATGATCGACATAATCCTCCCATTTGTACACACCATACATACTCACAACACAGGTATAAATCAGTGTGATACCTCCAACAATACCTACCGAACCCATGTGTATATATCAACATAGGTATAATCGACAATACACCTCAAACAACCTCACATGGCATATATACACCTATGCCAAGAGTATAATCAACGTAATACTTCCAACCAAGCCTAATAGACACAAGTGCATCCACAAATCAAATATAATCAATAAAATACCTTGAATATTACACCGAACACATCTGCACATATCAGAACTCATATTAAATCGATAAGATACCTCCAAATAAACAATCAGACACGTATGCCTAACCACTAGGGTATAATCTACTAGACACCCACAATAATCATAACTGAACAAGTATACACCACATAGATATACCTAATCAGCATATTTAATCAAATCAATCTGACATTCCCTATTTTACCTTCTATGTTATCCAAATCTGACACAATACTCAACCATTTTCATCCAGCCTTGACATTGATGAAAAATTGGTTACATTTAACACTTCAATCAAATTTATATCCTCAATATCTGAAACCATTACTAATCATTCATATGGAGTTATATGATCAAAAATTTTGCCAGGATTCATAAACCAATCCAATCATAATCAACCGGATATCATGTTCCATACATGTATCCACTCAGCAGACCCAGAAAATTTTTTAACTATGACAACCAAAGGCAGCAGAACAAAAATCCTACCAATTCATTGATCCATAATCCATACAGAACTATCCGAAGGGATCCATCTTTATAGACACCAGAGCAAGTAACAACTTGACCCCCAAATAAATTGTCAAATAACTAAATCAGTTCATGGGTCAATTCAACACTAATTACATCAACTCAAACTAGAAAATGTCAGCCCACATAATATCATATGTATAAATGTATACGACCCAAATGAAGAAGTTAGAATTCAAGATCATCTAGACACTCTCATTTTTATCCTCAAAAATATCAGATGAATAAATCTCTACTCCCCATGAGAGCAAGTTAGCATTCAAAACATCAAATCATTATTTATCCACATAGTCCAATATCAGAGGAAGCAAATATCAATTTTATCATCCTGTTAACTAACCACAACTAACCAGATTTATTAAAATCTCATAGGCACACTCAACCGTAAACTCTCTAGCACCCGATTTATAATCTGATCACCAACTATAATCATCAAACCTGTGAATATCATACATGACACTCACTATGTCACCATCAACGACAATCCAAATAATAGATCATCAAAACAAATATCTAGTAATAGATCATCAGACAACCACATAACATTTACTCTCATAAATCATTAGAAATCAACATATCACAATATCTGATCTCACAATATCCCTCAACCTCCAACCATTCTCTACAATGAACAAACATGATAACTCCCCAATGACCAATTTTCATTGTATCGGGTACCCTAATGTCCAAAAGATATGAGTATAAAAACTCTACTGGCTAAATCCACAGGAATATGTAGGTATCATCGATTAGCCCGCTAACAATAGCAGAGGTTGGTATGTGCCTCCATCTCCTACTAGTAGTAACAGAAGCTAAAACTACTGATGGTATGATATGAAAAATCACCAGAGACTATAATCCTTGATCTCTATTAAGGTCAACCATGCTCAATGGCTAACCCATCACATGTAATATGTGTTACAACAACCAGACAGGTACTAAATAAAGAATGTTAATACATGTCATAAACTATAAAATTAAACATCATACCTATATGCTGTCCGGAGATGTTCCATCGCTGTCCAGTCCCCAACTTCTGACCTCAAAATTCCGAACATGAAAATCACCGAAAATCCATATAAATCCGAAACGGAAATCCATAACATATACATAATGGAAAATCCGTGCAATCCAAAATAACTACCCAGTTTGACTCGCAAACTTGGGTTAACCCAAAAATCCAGAATACCAAAAGCAGGTAACATAACCCGCTCTGATACCAATAAATTGGTATCAGTTAAATCTCAAAAATCCGTAACATGAAAAACAATAAGTATCGCCAAACTTGGCGCTTTGATACCAAATAAATTGGTATCAAGTTATCACAAATATCCAAAATACAAAAACAAAGATCGTAAAACTTAAGCTCTGATACCACTAAATTGTCAAGCCCCGGAGAAGTCCCTGTCCGAAGAAATTTCGGCAGCATCTCCCATGTACGGCGGACAATCTGAAACTTTCTACATCTCCATATACCTCAACCACATGCGGCTGGAATAATAACAGAAATAAAAATACAACACACAGACATTCCACGCAACTTAATAAGCAATGATAAGAAGACTCAAAATCCACCCTACTCAACTACACTCATAAAACACAAATCCGACGATAAGATCAATTTACCTCTTCTGCCGTCTAGGCAGGCATGTAGAAAAAAAAACAAAACCAAACCAAATCCATCGACATCATAAAATCCATACCATATCCATACCATCAAACAAAACAAATTTAGCGTAGTCTATGTAAGAAAACCAAAAGACCAATAATATCCTCGAGGTCTGCAGGGACTAGCAACTGGAACTCTCTCCTGACAGCATCAACCTGAAAAACAACAACATTGGAGGCGGGGTGAGTCTAACACTCAGCAGGTACAACTGATATACAAAGTAGGGAAATAACACCTAGCACTAATCATGTGTACAGTCTCCTGATATAAGAAAGATAAAAAAAATGCATCTGAAGTAAACAGGAGAGAAACTATACTAATTAGGACCTGGGTATAAGGACAAACAGTCCGAGTGATATGAAAATCCTGTCTGCATGTCAAACATAGGTATCCAAACAATATGCAGCATATAAATGCAGCAAACACAAACACAAGCAATAAATGCATCATGCATATGATGCTAATGATGCGTCCTGGTCACCCCTGACGCCAGTCAACCATCTCACACACAATAGTACGGCTGAGTGGGTAGGGTTGTGACAACCGTGCACTCTGTCGTCACTGCTACTGATGAGTGACTGAGTGGACGGGATGCTGTCGGAGTACACCTATCCTCCTACCCCAAATCATAAATGGGGGAGCGCAATGCTCTCAACTCCCGGTACACGATGACGGGGAGGAATCCCTGTCGGCTAACACGTTGCATCACGCTACCCATGAGCAGACCAACAGAGACAAACAAAGTCCCTGCTGCAACACACACTGCCTGAATCGACCACTAACCCATGAGTGGTGGTGTGTGCAGATCCATGTAACTGGCGATGTGCTCAACAATAATGGAGCGGACTATCGCACAGCATGCAATCATGCAAATGGTGCATGGCACTAACCACAAAATATCCTGAGCTAAACCATGTATATATATAGAAAGTGCACCATAAGTCAATGTATCAAAACAACGGTACACAGATCAGATAAGATATACAATCTAGGTCCTGAACATGGTGAAGCATGGTATATCACTACCCCTACAAGCATGTATAAATAGATAAAGTATACATGAGATGCAAACCAAGCAATCAATCAAGCATGTAACAAGTTTTGGGTAGTGATTAACCGAAACAGAATGATGAACATAATTAATGCAATTTGTTAAATTCACTACTATGTATATCAAACGACATAAAGTCAAAAGTACCCGCCTCCGATAAAATGATCCAAATCTGACTCCGAGATACTCGTCTCGCGTCAAAGTCCTGTAATAGCCGCATTTAATTTAGCTACATATATATCACATAGTTAAAGAAATTCCTTATTTACCAAAACCCTAATTCGTTTCACTATACAACTTGATTTAGGTCTAAACCTAAATCAACTTGAACTCTTCCAAATACGAACCTAACACCAAAACAAATTTATACACCTTACCTCTACCGCTCCTTCAGCCGTCTGTGATGGCAACAAACCCGATCCACAATGGGAAGGCCGGAACCCAGCAACTTCAGACCAACTGTTTACTGTCAATTTGAAAACAAATTCTAAATCTTTACAATAGTATACTTCAATTTACAGCATTGTTAAGAGAATCCACCTGAGTACTCTTCAAACCTAGGTAGATGGGCTGAGGAAACCGAGAGAAAAACAAAAAAATGAACCGGGGCAGCACTAGGGCACAGGATGGCCACGCACAGTGAAGTGTAGAGGCAGTAGCGCTAGGGGAGAAGAATCTCGCCACCAGACAGCTAGTGAACCGGTGCTAGGGCTGAGGAATGCAAAGCTGTGGCCACCGGAGAGAGATGGTGGTTGTCGGCTTTCGGCTAGGGCACGCGGCTGTGGCCCAAATCTAGGGCAGAGGGCGTCGGGAAGAAGGAGTCTGCTAGGGCACTCGAGATGGAGGAAGAGGCGGTCTCGGTGTCAGCAGAGGAGAAGAAGGCCGGCACTGCTCGGCGTCGGAACGGCGGTGGCGCGCGTGAGGAGATCGGAGAGGCGTCGGCACCTAGGGCTCGGCGCTTCTCAACATCGGGATAAGGAGAGAATGTGGCGTCGCAGGAAGGGAAGGAGAAGAAAACCACCGCGGCCGGCGGTTAGGGCAAGCCGGCGTCGCGAGAGCTCGGGAGGAAACCACGCGGGTGAGGGAAAAACAAAGGAAAAGAAGAAATAAATAAATAAAAGAAAAGGAAATAAATCTTTTCCTCATTAAAATGGGGTAGCCTAAACAGGCTTTTCCGGACCCCATTTTTGTCCCCGTTAACTCGTCCATACGAGCTCCAAAAAATTCCCGAAAAATTTCCAAAAATTCCATAAAATGCCCTTATTAATATTCACCTATTTTTGGTATTTTACAGGGACTGACATCGGAAGAAAGCAACAGTTCAGGGGGAGCTATGGACAATAAGATCGACAAGGTAAGTCAGGTAGGATCTCTGCCTCCCGATAAATTATTCAAATTCATTAAATTATTTTCTAAAGACTATTGCAAACTAGAAAAAAAATAAAGAATTAAAATTAATTCTAGTCAAATCATGTCAATTAGAAGATTTTGAAAGGTTAAAATTGGAAAATGATAAATTGAAAATACAAGTAGAAGAATTGAAAAATCGTGCATACTTAAATTATCAAAATATTAGGAAATATAATTTGAACTGGAAATTACCACAATGGACAAATTATTAAAATTTCTCAGAAATATATACCAAAGAAATTTTTAATTAACCCAGTTGGAAGGAACCTATATTGGTTTCCAAAAACTTGTCTAAATCAATTTAAATTGGCCTAGTACCTCGCCACAGCCTAGAAGCCAATTAATGAAATAAAATGTTTAATTGACTAACTGATAAAGCATTTAATTGTAATTAAATAATACTTTAAATAGTTACTCAAAACATTTTTTCAAAAAAAAACATAAAGTTTTTTATTATTATTTGTCTATCAAAATTTTTTTTTGGAAATATCAACTTTACTTTACCAAAATTATTTCACCAAAAATTACTCAAATAATTTTTTTTGTTGCAATTTGTTTAACTTAAGAAATTGTATTTGTAAATTATTTTTCAAAATTGTTAGAAAATCAGAGTTTTTAAAAAAAACTAAAAACTTTCTTTTTTAAAAAAAAATTACCCTTAGATTTTTATGATACCCCATTTTTTATGTGATCAAAGGGGGAGAAGAGAAGATTAAGTCTATGGGGAGGTAGTAGTTTGAACTTTTTAATTGCATTTTTGAATTTTAAATTACAAATTTATTGCCTTAACTTTATGTTGATTTACCCTAACTTAACTTGGGTTGCTCGCATCAAAAAAAGGGAGATTGTTGGTACCCTACGGTAGTTTTGATGTGATCAAATAAGTTAAGTTAGGTCCTGTTGTGTTTAACCCCGTGTCTAAGTGTGCAGAGACTTAGGAGTACAGGATGTCGAGCAAAAGACGCAGCTAGCGAGAAGGACGACACGGAAGAGAGCTGATGGGCTTGGTGCATCTGAGGGACAAGGTGCCACAGAAGAGTACGCAGACGGACGAGAAGGAGGCATGTGACATTTCTGAGGGGCAAGAAGCCGGAGCGGAAACTTGTTTGAGAAGGTCGAAAGTTGGGTACAGGTGAGCCCTATTCCGGATGGCCGAGATCACTCAAGTGAGCGGAGCTGGAGTGGAAGACCCAGACCGAGGTGAGCAGAACCGTCTGGTCCGGGCACCCGGACCAGTTAGGGGTGCCCGGAGCCAGTCCAGGGCGCTCGGGCCAGGTTGGGGACTCCGAGCGCCCGGAACCCAAATTTTATCAACAACGACATGGCTTTTGACCGTTGCGTTGGGGATGGAATTCTATCCCACTCCAAGCTCCTGAAACCCTTCCAGGCGCCCAAGCATGACTATATAAGTAGCCCTACTCCCAGAAGCTAACAATAACTAGAAATATCCAAACAACACTTATATGCTTTTCCATTTCTGTTTAGCTTCGTCTTTTTGTGCATTCATTACTGTAAAGAGACTTCTTTGCCTGAAGGAGATTTTTTTAGTGTGCTTTAACTTCCTTGGATTAAAAACATCTCCGGTTATAACCAAATACATTCTCGGTGTCTCTTACTTTTTAGTTTCTTTATTATTTCTTTATGCAAGTGCTATATTAAGTCATAAATTCGAGGAAGATATTTTTGCTTTGATTTATGTAGGGGCTATTCACCCCGCCCCCCTCTAGCTGGCTGCCAAGGGTTCTAACAATGCTAAGGTAAGCTTTAAATGCGTTCCCGAGAACACCGGAATAGACATCTACAGTAGACTCCTACTATATCTCCAAAGATCTCAAGGTGAGTACTTTAGAAAATCTTTTCTCTACTTTCGAGTTACACGAATCTTGGTGTGTAGGACAAAGAAAAGGATCAAGCAAGAACATTGCCCTAAAGGCAAAAGCAAACGATCCAAACTCCGAAGAGTCAATTGATGAAGACGAAATGACTTTAATGGTAAGGAAATTTAATAAATTTATTAGATCTAATAAGAGTAAATCACAGACGAAAAAGGATTATCCAAATAAAAGGAAGGTCTAATGCTACAACTGCAATGAAGAGGGACACCTCAGGGATGAATGCCCTAAACTAAAGAAGAAGGAGAAAAATAAGGGCAATAGACCAAAGCACAAGAACTTGAAGGCCACATGGGATGAATCATCATCCTCTGAGTCCGAGATCGAGGCCTTCTCCGGACTAGCCCTACTGGTCGACCACCAAGAAGAAGATAAGAGCAGCTCAGAAATGAGCATCGATGAAGGGGGAAAATCATCAGAAGAAAGCTGCGATGAAGGGAGAACATCAGAACATAAGGTAAGTGAGGTACACTTTCTTTCACCCGAACATCTTTTCAGTTCATTAAAATACATTTTAAGGATTTAGTAAAACTAGAAAAAGAGAACAATGATTTAAAAAGATAATTAGCAAAAGCATGCCCATTAGACCTATTTGATAAGTTAAAATTTGAAAATGATAAATTGAAAATGTAAATTGAAACTTTGGAAAAAGAATATGCATGTTTGAAATTAAGTAACTTTCAAAAATTAAAAATTAAAAATTATGGTAGGCTAACCTGGTACCTACGATTTCACAAGGGTTAAATTAGAAAGATCCCCAGAAGTTATATACCTCCAAAATTTCTGATTAACCCAGTAGATAAGAACTTATATTGGGTTCTAAAGTCATGCTTAGATTAAAATTATTTTAATTTTTAAAAGGGTTAAATGTCAGAAAGGAAATTGAATATTAATTTCTTTAAAAGGATTTGTCTAAGAAAGTGGTTGTTACTCCAATATACAAGAAGACCTAGTACCTTGCCACAGCCTGAAAGCCAATTATTGAAATAAATATTTAATTGACTAACTGTTAAATGATTTACTATTATAATCTTTTAACAACTTAATTTTTTTTTTTGGAAAAATTAGTCAAATTTTTGTTTTTTTTCCTTTTTATTTATTATCAAATACAAAGCATGATGTAATGAAATTTTGTTTATATATTATTATTTTTAAAATCTTTTCCATTTAAAACTTTAACTTGTTACATTATTTTCTATTAAAATTTATGTTACTCTTTTTTTTTAGGGATATTTTCAAATTTTGAAATTTTGCAACATTATAAACTTTAGTTATTATTGCATTTTCTTTACAATACTTTTATTACATTATTTTTACCCTAACTTGAACCTGGGTTGATGCACATCAAAAAGGGGGAGATTGTTGGAACCCTATGGTAGTTTTGGTGTGATTAACAAGGTTAAGTTAGGTCATGTTATGTTTTGATCCTTGTGGCTAAGTATGCAGGAGCTTAGGAACACAAGAAGTCGATCGGAAGACGCAGCTAGCGAGAAGGATGGCATGGGAAGAGTGTAACACCCCACCCTCCTCACTACTGGTCTGAGAGGGCGGAGGGCTACTGGACTACTAACTTATCTTCACTAACATTGTACACATGTTGATAGTAATTCCTAAAACTCTCGGAGAACTAAAAACTTACAATTAACTAACAGCGGAAGAATAAATGACTCATCTAATACATTCTACTCAACTCTTTGTTAATAAATTCTTATGCTAAATCCCAAGGCTTCTATAGTCCAGGCATCACACATCCATCGGCACCTCCTTGTCGCCTTCCTTTACTATAGCTTTTCCTTTCCTTTATCTGCATTAAGAGGAAATGCATCTATAAGCAAAATTGCTTAGTAAGCGCTATCTAACTCACAAAACTCGAGTATGCATGTAAGCTAAAAGAAATCTAGAAACTAAATGCTCATCTAATAGCAAACGAAACATAGCATACTGAAATACTAAACATGTAAGCAAATCTAAACAACATGTCAGTATATAAGAAAGCTAAACTTGCTGAATTTTAAACTTATGTGAAGCTTATTTCTTTTGTTTGAAAACTTATACTTTAATACTTTAAAATAATAATCAACTTTCTTCTTGGGCCCGGCAACTGTACTTGCTATGCGCGCATCCCTAACTAGACATGAGATAGTTGGTCCCGAATCTAGTAGGGTTTACTAGGTTATCTAAACCTAGGGACGACTATGGGAACCCAACCCAAGGACAACTGAGAGTCCAGCACAGTGCCACTGATAAAAGTAAAATACTTATTTATAAAATGATTTATCTTAATTACTTCTTCTTTAAATGCCTTGGCATTTTAACGAGCACCTTGTGTGCCAAAATCCCTAAATCTTGACTTTGGGATCTACTTAAGGCCTTGGCCTTTTTCTTTCTTTTCTTTATCTTTCTTATACTTGTTAATACCTCTAATAAAAGAATGCTTCTTTAAAAACTGAAATGTTTAAACAAAAATCTGCATATAAGCTTAATCAAAATCTGCATTCAAGCTTATTAAAAATCTGCAATATAATCTTAATAAAATCTGCACTTGTAAGCTTAATAAAATTCTGCACACTAATGCTAACAAAAATCTGCACTATAAGCTTAAATAAAAATCTGCACTATAAGCATAATTAAAAATCTATACTATAAGCTTAATTAAAATTTGCACTATATTCTTAATTAAAATCTGCGCTATAAGCTTAATTAAAATCTGCACTATAAGCTTTCATAAAAATCTGCATTATAAGCTTAATTAAAATCTGCACTATAAGCCTACATAAAAATCTGCACTATAAGCTTAATTAAAATCTGCACTATATGCTTAATTAAAAATCTGCACTACAAGCTTAATTAAAATCTGCACTATAGGCTTAATTAAAAATCTGAACTATAAGCTTAATTAAAATCTACACTATAGGCTTAATTAAAAATATGCACTATAAACGCTTCTCATGCTTCGAATTCAAGAAGAACAAAGGTTCGAAACTACTCCTACTGCAGGTGAGAAGCACTTACCTTGCTTGTTGGACTCATAACGAAACAAAAAGGGCTTCTAGGACCTTGGTCGACCGCCGGAGATGATGCCCTAACTCCCTTTCGTTTTCTGCCCGAGCTCCGCCATCATACGCAGAAGAGAAGGAGAGAATGGTTTAAGTCACCGGAAAATAGAGCATCAACTTATCCCTTTTTATAACTTAATATTTCTGTTAACTCCTTAAATAAATTCGCTACCTTTTCTAAACAGACAAATCCAACATCAACTTATCCCTTTTATAATCCAATATTCTGCTAACTATCTTAAATAAATTCGCTACCTTTCTAAATAGACAAATCCAACATCAACTTATCCCTATTATAATATTCTGTTAACTATCTTAAATAAATTTGCTACCTTTTCTAAACAGACAAATCCAAGATCAACTTATCCCTTTTATAATATTCTGTTAACTATCTTAAATAAATTCGCTACCTTTTCTAAACAGAAAAATTTGTTTGCCCACCTGGTCAGTTGGGTTTTGACCGAGTCAAAGGTCGTGGGTTCAATTCTCGGCTTGGATATTTTTTTGTTGAAACTTCCTTCGTTTAGTAAAAATATCAAACGACCTCCAAAAATTACATAAAAATACTCTAAAAATTTCTAAAAATCTCTAGAATATTTCTAAAATATTTCTAAATATTTTTAAGAACTTTTAGAACTCCTAATGAGGAAAATTGGGTCGTTATAATTCCCCATACCTTATAAAAAGTTCGTCCTTGAACTTAGAATAATTCTATAGCATGTTCTCTACCTCGTACATGTATTAGTTAGCGTCCATAATCTAATGTACTAAGGAAAACCACATCAAAGGTATCTTAGGGCCTCCTAACCTACTTTCAATTAACATAAGCATAAGCAGTGACATAAGCATGACAACATAAACGTAAGCATGGTAGATGAACTAAACATAATGATAGACTCGATCACAAGCATTTCCATATGCATAGGCAAGAACATAACATGAACATAACATGGACCTAAACATAAACGTAAATATAAATATAACATGACTTGAACATACTTGCATGCATACTTAAAAACATACTATTGTGGTGGCCTAGTTGCACTTAGTAGTACCGTAACATAAGTTGTTGATCAGACAACTACCCTAGTGCTAGGTTGGTAGGGGTCTGAACTTAGGATCGGAGTTCCCCTTTATTCTGGCGCACTCACCGGGCTTAGGTCCCCAGATCATACCACCATCCTAGAACATATCTTGTTTGATTCTGGCGCGCTCACTGGGCTTAGGTCCCCAGATCATACCACCATCCCAGAACATATCTCATTTGATTCTGGCGCTGTAACGACCCGCCCTCTACTACTAGGCTGTAAGGCCGATCGCTACAGTTATACTGTGCTAAACTATTCCCTGACCATCACTAGAACTAGATGCGGAAGCTGTGCTAATTAAAATTTTACTAAAATACTGACGTTTCTTGGTTCTATACATGCTAAGGGAGGTAAACTAACTACTCATAACATGTTTTACCTTCCCCATGGCCAAGGAACTGAACTTAGACACTTTCCCGCTGATACCAGACCTCCCAATCGATCCACGGATCGATTAGAATAGTCGGATCGATCCAGTGATCAATCCAGCCGGCTACTGTTTGCGGGGACATAAGTTGGATCGATCCAGTGATCGATCCAGCATGCTACTGTGCGTGGGACGATAATTTGGATCAATCGGCTGATCGATCTAGGCTGGTCAATCGATCTAGTGATCGATCCCAGAGCTCTCTGTTCGCGACGGAAATGGCTGGATCGATCGGCTGATCGATCCAGAGGCCTACTGTTCGCGGAACATATTTCCCAATCGATCAGCTGATCGATTGGAAACCCTCGAATCGATCAGCTGATCGATTCGAGTTACTGATTTCGTGCCAAATGTCTGATTTCAGCACTGTTTCGTGCTTCAATCACCTTACAAGTACTAAAATGGCTAAGAAACACTCTAATGACAGCAACTAACATTCTAACAACATAAAAGAGGTGTTCTAAGCATAATAAGGTGCATGGTTAACCAATTCGTAACGATTAACATACTAAAGTGTAAGATGATAAAAAGAAACACTGAAAAGTTCTAATATTTGAAATAAAGCTTGCTAAGGATCCCTAAGATCTTCTTCCAGGTTCCATCCACACACATCTTCGCCTGCATTGACCTCCAGCCTCCACTGCTAGTCCACTTTCCTTTTTCCTGTATCTGCAGTATAAGGAAAATAGTATCTGTAAGCTAAAAAGCTTAGTAAGAAACCATCTACCTCACTAAATCATGCATACGATGCAAATATGCTTTTAAATCATGCTGTTTGAAAAACATACTGAATATGCAAGCATGGCATGGCATGCTATGGTTGCAAGCATAACTGAAATAACTGAACATGTAAACTGAAGCATGGCATAGCAACTAATCATATGAATCAATAAAGATAAACTGACCGAACATATAATAAGCTAAACTGATACTGAATTCAAACTCATCTAACATAACTAATTCTGAGTTTTGAAACTAATTCATAATAAGTGAAAATACATAATCATGTTGTTTGGGCCCGGCAACTGTACGTACTATGCGCGCATCTCTAACTAGACCCGGGGTTGCAAGTCCCGAATTTAGTAGAGCTACTAGGTTATCTAAACCTAGGGACCGACTATGGGAGCCCAGCCCAATGGATATCTAATCCAGTACAGTGCCAACTGAAAAGTAAAATACTGAGTATATCTAAACTGTTCTAAATTGCTGTTTCTAGGTTATCTGAACCTAGAGCTAGGTTGTCTGAACCTAGAGGCGACTGTGGGAGCCCACCCATTGGACCGTAGTCCCATGTAAGCTAGAATAAAACTAATTTGCTGTTTTAAATGCTTCTAGTGCATTTAATAAATTAATTAAGCTGTCTATTACTGAGTCAGACCTTTAATCGAGCACCTAGGATGCCCTAACTCTTCTCCCTATTAGGGAGACCACCTCTAGGCACCCGACAACGTCTAACCTCCTATCTGAAGAGGGAAAACGTGTCCGGCCCATCTAGAGGTGCTCAACTAAATCCCTAATCTACGAAGAGAGTTAAATACACCCTAGATATTGATAAAAATCTGCATACACCCTAACTAAAACATAAAAACTCAAACGGAAGCTATTATACTGCAGGTGAGGGGTTTCTTACCTCCTATTCGTAATTTCTTACGATTCTAATCGCTAGAGTTCCGGTGGAGATGACCTTCTCGACGATCCGCTCACGTCTTCGCGTTCCTCTCGCGGAGAAGAACCTTTTTCGTGTTGGAGTCGTCGCCGAAAAGTGTCCTTGGGGCCCTAGAGAAAGAACCCTAGGTCTTCCTTGGTGTGGCGCCGAAAGAAGGAGGAAGAAAAGGGAGAGGTGGCGTGAGAGGTTTCGGTGGTGAGGGTTGAGAAGGTGCCGAACCCAAAAATAAACCAAAACCTACTTAAGTTTTTTTTTAATTTATATCAAGTGGGTTATTGAACCCAACTCTAATATAGATATAATTGGTTCCTCTTTATTTCAGCACGGCCCTGCTGGGTTCACCGGTTACTAAGGCTAACTAAAGGTTTAGCGGACCCGAGAGGTCCCGGGTTCGATTCTCGCTTAAACCATTTTGCTTATCTAATTACTTTTGCTACTTCCGCTACTCGGAAAATTCCGAAAAAATATCTAAAAATTCCAGAAAAATCATAGAATATTTATGAAAGTGTTTTGAGAATTTTCGGGCGTTACAATCCCCCATACCTTATAAAAAGTTCGTCCTCGAACTTAGAACAATTCTGGGTACTTCTGTCTCATGCTGGCTTCTGTCTCCCAAGTTGCCTCTTCTACTGTGTGACTGTGCCAAATGACTTTGACTAATGGTACTTCCTTGTTCCGTAATTTCTTAACTGCTCGGTCTATTATCTGAATAGGCCGACTATCATAGCTGAGGTCTTTGCGAATCTGTACCGACTGGGGCTCAATCACCGGGGTGGCATCTGGGGTATGCTTCTTCAGCATAGAGACATGAAATACGTTGTGGACAGCTGACATTTCCTGGGGTAGCTCTAGCTCATATGCTACCTTGCCCACTCTTCTGCTGATAAGGTATGGTCCCACATATCTGGGACTTAGCTTGCCGTTCTTCCCAAAACGCATTACTCCCTTCATGGGAGCTACTCTGAGGAACATTGAATCCCCAACTGAAAACTCTAAGGGTCTGCGCCTTGTATCAGCATAGCTCTTCTGGCGCTCTGAGCTGTCTCTATCCTCTGGCGGATCTGCTGTATGGTTGCTGTGGTATCTGCTACTAGATCTGTCTGAAGCTCTAGTTCTTTCTGTTCACCACCCTCATACCAGCAGATTGGAGATCTACACCTCCGCCCATAGAGAGCCTCGTAAGGTGCCATGCCGATAGTGGCCTGATAGCTGTTGTTGTATGCAAACTCTGCTAGACTCAGATATTTGCACCAACTTCCTTTGAAGTCTAGGGCACACGCTTGGAGCATATCTTCGAGTACCTGATTTACTCGCTCCGTCTGACCATCTGTCTGAGGATGGAATGCTGTGCTGAACTTTAACTTCGTGCCCAATGCTGACTGTACACACTCCCAGAAGTGTGATGTAAATCTGCTGTCTCTGTCTGAAATAATGGTACGTGGGACTCCATGAAGTCTGACGATCTCCTGGAGATACAACTAAGCTAGCTTCTCCATGGAGTAGGATTTCTTGATAGCTAAAAAGTGGGTTGATTTAGTCAACCTGTCGACTATTACCCAGATGGCATCAAAACCATTCATGGTTCTGGGTAGTCCCACTATGAAGTCCATAGAGATATCCTCCCACTTCCATTCTGGAATCTGTATCGGCTGCAGAACTCCTCCTGGTCGCCGATGTTCTGCCTTGACCCTCTGACAGGTGAGGCAGATGCTAACATATCTGGCGATGTCTCGCTTCATCCCGGGCCACCAAAAATGTTTCTTCAGGTCTTGATACATTTTGGTGGAACCTGGATGCATTACATAGGGAGTCCTGTGAGCCTCATCTAAAATCCGTCTCCGTAGCTCCTCCTGATCTGGAACACAGAGTCTGTCACCAAAATACAACACCCTGCTATCGGACACTCTGAATTCTCTACTTTCTGATTCTGTTAGCCCTTGCTTGATTTTCTGTATTTCAGGGTCCTACTCCTGAGCTGACTGAATATCACCAAGCAAGGTAGACTCTAAGGTCATAGTAGAGAGCTATCCCACTACAAGCTCGAGACCGAGATCTATGATCTCCTTCTGTAGGGGTGGTGACATGGCTGTAAGAGATAATAAGGTAGCACTGGACTTTCTGCTGAGTGCGTCTGCTACCTTATTGGCTTTTCCGGGATGGTAGAGGATATCAATATCATAGTCTTTGACCAGCTCTAGCCATCTGCGCTGTCGCATATTCAGATCCTTCTGAGTGAAGAAGTACTTCAGACTCTGATGATCTGTATATACTCTACACTGGGCTTCATACAAGTAATGTCTCCAAATCTTGAGAGCGAACACTACTGCTGCAAGCTCAAGGTCATGAGTAGGGTAATTCTTCTCATAATCCTTGAGTTGTCTGGAGGCATAGGCAATCACCTTGCCATTTTGCATCAGTACTGCTCCTAGTCCCAACTTAGAGGCATCACTATAGATGTCAAAGCTATCTGTATTTCCTGGTAAGTCTAAGATAGGAGCACTGGTCAATCTCCTTTTGAGCTCGCTGAAGCTGTTCTCACAGTCCTCTGTCCACTGAAATTTTCTGTTCTTTCTGGTGAGAGCTGTCAGTGGGGAGGCTATCCTGGAGAAGTCCTCTACAAACTTTCTGTAATAACCTGCTAATCCCAGAAAGCTCCTGATTTCGCTGGCCTTCTTAGGTCTCTTCCAGTTACTTACTGCTTCTATTTTGCTGGGATCTACCATGATACCATCCTTTGAGATGATGTGGCCCAGGAAGGACACCTGATCTAACCAAAATTCACATTTCGTGAACTTGGCGTATAGCTGGTTCTGCTGAAGGGTCTACAGTACTATTTTCAGGTGCTCTGCATGTTCTTCCTGAGTTCCTGAGTAGATAAGGATGTCATCGATGAACACGATAACAAACTTATTTAAGTACTTTCTGAATACTCTGTTCATGAGATCCATGAATGTAGCTGGAGCATTTGTCACGCCAAAAGGCATGACTACGAACTCGTAATGTCCGTATCTGGTCCTGAATGTTGTCTTCGGTATATCACCCTCCTTGACTCTGACTTGGTGATATCCTGATCTGAGGTCAATCTTAGAGAACACTGCTGCTCCCTTTAACTGGTCGAACAGGTCATCTATCCTGGGAAGAGGATACATGTTCTTGATCGTGACCTGATTCAGTGCTCTGTAGTCTATGCATAGCCGCATGCTTCCATCCTTCTTCTTCACGAACAGTACAGGCGCTCCCCATGGTGAGTGACTAGGGCGTATGAAGCCCTTGTCCAGTAGCTCCTGTAGTTGCTCATGAAGTTCCTTCACTTCGGCGAGCCATGCGATAAGGCGCTTTGGAAATAGGATTGGTGCCGGAAGAGCTCTATCTCAAATTCAATCTCACTGGTGCTAGGCCTAGTAACTCTTCAGGGCTGCTGGGTAGTCACATACAACTCGGACCTCTGCTAGCTGTTGGTCCTCGTCCTGGCCGGTATTGACTACATGTGCTAGGTACCCGTACATCCTGAATCCATCAACTTCGTGCCTTCATAGCTGAGAGAAATTTTCTAGTTTTTCGATGTACTCGAACTGTGCTTCTGCTTCGGGTTGGAACACGACTTTCTGTTTACGGCACTCTATGGAAGCACCGTATCTGATCAGGAAATCCATTCCAAGGATGATGTCATAGTCAGTCATTTCTAGCAGGATCAGATCACAAAAGAGTTCCCTGTCTGCTATAATGACTGGCACTGCCCTGAGCCAGTGCGTGGACGCCATAACTTCTCCCGAAGGTAGTGTCGTCAGAAACTGACCACTAAGTACCTCTGGAGCTATTGCTGATTTTGCGGCGAACGCCCTAGCTATACAAGAATGGGTTGCCCCAGTATCAAATAATACAGTTGCTACTTGCTGAAAAATGCTAAGCTGACCTGTAACAACTGTCGAGGCATTGGCTACGTCGTCTCTGGTGAGTGAGTAGATCCTCGCATTCGCCATAGCTGGAGGGACTTCTAATCTGCCCTGGCTGATAAGTGGACCTTCTAGAGCGGCCTGCATCTGATATAACTGAGCTGGCTGGCCTGCATACTGAATCTGCTGTGGCTGAGGAAGACCGGTCTTGTTCGAGCACTGCTTAGCCATGTGCCCTTCTAGTCCACATTCAAAACATCCTCGTGTGCCCTTGCGACAAACCCCTGGGTGGAATTTCCCACAAGTAGCACACTTTGGATAACTGGGTCTCTTGCTAGATGGTCCTCCTTTTGGGTCACTCCCTGACTTGCGCTTGCTGTTGGAGTTCCCTTTCCAGTTAGAGCTGTGGCCTTGCTGTCTTTGAGTGTGAGAGTTTCCTTGGCCCTTGGACTCTGAGAAACTTGCTTCTGCTGCTTTATGATGTTCTGGTAATGCTCTGTGGTCAAGGCACTGCTCACTAACTCCTCTGTGGTTTGTGGCCTATGTATGCCACCAGCCACGTTCACTGCTATCTCTGGCCTCAGCATCTTGAGCATCAACCGGATTCGTTCCTTCTCTGTGCTGACTAGCTCTGGGCATAGACGAGCCAACCTGTTGAATTTCTTCACGGCTTCCTCAACTGAAAGGTTGCCCTGACGAAACTCAGTGAACTCGTCGTAGTGGCGGTTTGTAACTCGTATGTGAAAGAACTCCTCGAAGAATTCTTTCTCGAAGTCAGCCCATGACATCTGGTTCACTGGGTGCTTCGTTCTGATTCTTTCCCACTACATGCGTGCGTCTCCTATCAGGCAGAAGGAGGCACACTTCACCTTCTCGTGCTCTGGCCAGTCCAGAAGATCCATCGTGCTTTCCAGTGTTTTGAACCAGGCTTGTGCATCCCATGGTTCACTAGTGCCTGAGAAGTTCTCTGGCTTGACCCGCTGCCACTGGATCAGATAGGCCTCCTTTCTTGGCTCAGCTGCTGGGGCTGCTGGTGCTGGTGCTGTAGGCTGAGCTGGTAGAACCTCTAAGACTACCGGAGTCGTCAAATTCGATTCCGGGGTGACTGTGGGGGTATTCTGCTGGTTAGCCTTTAAGGTGGCTATTTCCTGTTGCTGTTCAGCTAGCTGCTGCTGTAACTGAGCCATTAATGCTGTAAGGTCTGGAGGAGGCACTGAGCTGCCTGCCTCTTGCTGGGGCTCAGTAGCTAGTGCCCTTCTAGCTGGGCGTCCTCGTGCCATTTCTAAAGACATAGAGAACATAACATAACTAATGTAACCACAGTTATATAACTACTGATATCATGTTTAAAACTATCACATACTAACAAGCAGTAGGCATATAAACATGAACTGTAATAACAGGGAAAACAGAAAGCATAAATAAGGTAGAGGTATTCTTACTTGGAAGCTGCTGGTTCAATGCTGATGTGTGTGTAGGAAGTATGGAAACTTGGCTCTGATACCACTCTGTAATGACCCGCCTTCTACTACTAGGCTGTAAGGCCGATCGCTATAGTTATACTGTGCTAAACTATTCCCTGACCATCACTAGAACTAGATGCGGAAGCTGTGCTAATTAAAATTTTATTAAAATACTGACGTTTCTTGGTTCTATACATGCTAAGGGAGGTAAACTAACTACTCATAACATGTTTTACCTTCCCCATGGCCAAGGAACTGAACTTAGACACTTCCCCGCTGATACCAGACCTCCCAATCGATCCACGGATCGATTGGAATAGTCGGATCGATCCAGTGATCGATCCAGCCGGCTACTGTTTGCGGGACATAAGTTGGATCGATCCAGTGATCGATCCAGCATGCTACTGTGCCTGGGACGATAATTTGGATCGATCGGCTGATCGATCCAGGCTGGTCAATCGATCCAGTGATCGATCCCAGAGCTCTCTGTTCGCGACGGAAATGGCTGGATCGATCGGCTGATCGATCCAGAGGCCTACTGTTCGCGGAACAGATTTCCCAATCGATCAGCTGATCGATTCGAGTTACTGATTTCGTGCCAAATGTCTGATTTCAGTACTGTTTCGTGCTTCAATCACCTTACAAGTACTAAAATGGCTAAGAAACACTCTAATGACAGCAACTAACATTCTAACAACATAAAAGAGGTGTTCTAAGCATAATAAGGTGCATGGTTAACCAATTCGTAACGATTAACATACTAAAGTGCAAGATGATAAAAAGAAACACTGAAAAGTTCTAATATTTGAAATATGCTATGGTTGCAAGCATAACTGAAATAACTGAACATGTAAACTGAAGCATGGCATAGCAACTAATCATATGAATCAATAAAGATAAACTGACCGAACATATAATAAGCTAAACTGATACTGAATTCAAACTCATCTAACATAACTAATTCTGAGTTTTGAAACTAATTCATAATAAGTGAAAATACATAATCATGCTGTTTGGGCCCGGCAACTGTACGTACTATGCGCGCATCTCTAACTAGACCCGGGGTTGCAAGTCCCGAATTTAGTAGAGCTACTAGGTTATCTAAACCTAGGGACCGACTATGGGAGCCCAGCCCAATGGATATCTAATCCAGTACAGTGCCAACTGAAAAGTAAAATACTGAGTATAGCTAAACTGTTCTAAATTGCTGTTTCTAGGTTATCTGAACCTAGAGCTAGGTTGTCTGAACCTAGAGGCGACTGTGGGAGCCCACCCATTGGACCGTAGTCCCATGTAAGCTAGAATAAAACTAATTTGCTATTTTAAATGCTTCAAGTGCATTTAATAAATTAATTAAGCTGTCTATTACTGAGTTAGACCTTTAATCGAGCACCTAGGATGCCCTAACTCTTCTCCCTATTAGGGAGACCACCTCTAGGCACTCGACAACGTCTAACCTCCTATCTGAAGAGGGAAAACGTGTCCGGCCCATCTAGAGGTGCTCAACTAAATCCCTAATCTCCGAAGAGAGTTAAATACACCCTGGATATCGATAAAAATCTGCGTACACCCTAACTAAAACATAAAAAGTCAAACGGAAGCTATTATACTGCAGGTGAGGGGTTTCTTACCTCCTATTCGTAATTTCTTACGATTCTAATCGCTAGAGTTCCGGTGGAGATGACCTTCTCGACGATCCGCTCATGTCTTCGCGTTCCTCTCGCGGAGAAGAACCTTTTTCGTGTTGGAGTCGTCGCTGGAAAGTGTCCTTGGGGCCCTAGAGAAAGAACCCTAGGTCTTCCTTGGTGTGGCGCCGAAAGAAGGAGGAAGAAAAGGGAGAGGTGGCGTGAGAGGTTTCGGTGGTGAGGGTTGAGAAGGTGCCGAACCCAAAAATAAACCAAAACCTACTTAAGTTTTTTTTTAATTTATATCAAGTGGGTTATTGAACCCAACTCTAATATAGATATAATTGGTTCCTCTTTCTTTCAGCACGGCCCTGCTGGGTTCACCGGTTACTAAGGCTAACTAAAGGTTTAGCGGACCCGAGAGGTCCCGGGTTCGATTCCCGCTTAAACCATTTTGCTTATCTAATTACTTTTGCTACTTCCGCTACTCGGAAAATTCCGGAAAAATATCTAAAAATTTCAGAAAAATCATAGAATATTTATGAAAGTGTTTTGAGAATTTTTGGGCGTTACAGGCGCGCTCACCGGGCTTAGGTCCCCGGATCATACCACCATCCCAGAACACATCTTGTTTGATTCTGGCGCACTCATCGGGCTTAGGTCCCCGGATAATACCACCATCCCAGAACACATCTTGTTATGTAAAAGAAACTAAGCAGAATTCTTAACTTTATAAGCACTTCTAAACATCTCCCTATTCTGTACATATAATCTAATACTTCTAAGGATTTCTCTTTACTGTAAAGAATAAAGAAAAGCATACTAAAAATTAAATACTTTCTTACATGAAGACGGCAAGGTTGGTGCTGATGTGTGATGTTGGAGAATAGGAACTGCTCTGATACCAACTTGTAAAACCCCACCCTCCTCACTACTAGTCTGTGAGGGCGGAGGGCTACTGGACTACTAACTTATCTTAACTAACATTGTACACATGTTTATAGTAATTCCTAAAACTCTCAGAGAACTCAAAACTTACAATTAACTAGCAGCGGAAGAATAAATGACTCATCTAATACATTCTACTCAACTCTTTGTTAATAAATTCTTATGCTAAATCCCAAGGCTTCTATAGTCCAGGCATCACACATCCATCCGCACCTCCTTGTCGCCTTCCTTTACTATAACTTTTCCTTTCCTTTATCTGCAGTAAGAGGAAATACATCTATAAGCAAAATTGCTTAGTAAGCGCTATCTAACTCACAAAACTCGAGTATGCATGTAAGCTAAAAGAAATCTAGAAACTAAATGCTCATCTAATAGCAAGCGAAACATAGCATACTGAAATACTAAACATGTAAGCAAATCTAAACAACATGTCAGTATATAAGAAAGCTAAACTTGCTGAATTTTAAACTTATGTGAAGCTTATTTCTTTTGTTTGAAAACTTATACTTTAATACTTCAAAATAATAATCAACTTTCTTCTTGGGCCCGGCAACTGTACTTGCTATGCACGCATCCCTAACTAGACCCGAGATAGTTGGTCCCGAATCTAGTAGGGTTTACTAGGTTATCTAAACCTAGGGACGACTATGGGAGCCCAAACCAAGGACAACTGAGAGTCCAGCACAGTGCCACTGATAAAAGTAAAATACTGATTTATAAGATGATTTATCTTAATTACTTCTTCTTTAAATGTCTTGGCATTTTAACGAGCACCTTGTGTGCCAAAATCCCTAAATCTTGACTTTGGGATCTACTTAGGCCTTGGCCTTTTTCTTTCTTTTCTTTATCTTTCTTATACTTGTTAATACCTCTAATAAAAGAATGCTTCTTTAAAAACTGAAATGTTTAAACAAAAATCTGCATATAAGCTTAATCAAAATCTGCATTCAAGCTTATTAAAAATCTGCAATATAATCTTAATAAAATCTGCACTTGTAAGCTTAATAAAATTCTACACACTAATGCTTAACAAAAATCTGCACTATAAGCTTAAATAAAAATCTGCACTATAAACTTAATTAAAAATCTACACTATAAGCTTAATTAAAATCTGCACTATATGCTTAATTAAAATCTGCACTATAAGCTTTCATAAAAATCTGCATTATAAGCTTAATTAAAATCTGCACTATAAGCCTACATAAAAATCTGCACTATAAGCTTAATTAAAATCTGCACTATAGGCTTAATTAAAAATCTGCACTACAAGCTTAATTAAAATCTGCACTATAAGCTTACATAAAAATCTGCACTATAAACTTAATTAAAATCTGCACTATAGGCTTAATTAAAAATCTGCACTATAAGCTTAATTAAAATCTGCACTATAGGCTTAATTAAAAATCTGCACTATAAACGCTTCTCATGCTTCGAATTCAAGAAGAACAAAGGTTCGAAACTACTCCTACTGCAGGTGAGAAGCACTTACCTTGCTTCTTGGACTCATAACCGAACAAAAAGGGCTTCTAGGACCTTGGCCGGCCGCCGGAGATGATGCCCTAACTCCCTTTCGTTTTCTGCCCGAGCTCCGCCATCGTACGCAGAAGAGAAGGAGAGAATGATTTAAGTCACCGGAAAATAGAGCATCAACTTATCCCTTTTTATAACTTAATATTTCTGTTAACTCCTTAAATAAATTCGCTACCTTTTCTAAACAGACAAATCCAACATCAACTTATCCCTTTTATAATCTAATATTCTGCTAACTATCTTAAATAAATTCGCTACCTTTCTAAACAGACAAATCCAACATCAACTTATCCCTTTTATAATATTCTGTTATCTTAAATAAATTCGCTACCTTTTCTAAACAGGCAAATCCAAGATCAACTTATCCCTTTTATAATATTCTGTTAGCTATCTTAAATAAATTCGCTACCTTTTCTAAACAGAAAAATTTGTTTGCCCACCTGGTCAGTTGGGTTTTGACCGAGTCAAAGGTCGTGGGTTCAATTCTCGGCTTGGATATTTTTTTGTCAAAACTTCCTTCGTTTAGTAAAAATATCAAACGACCTCCAAAAATTACATAAAAATACTCTAAAAATTTCTAAAAATCTCTAGAATATTTCTAAAATATTTCTAAATATTTTTAAGAACTTTTAGAACTCCTAATGAGAAAAATTGGGTCGTTACAAAGAGAGTCGACGGGCTCTATAGATCTGAGGGACGAGATATTGCGGAAGAGTACACCAGTGGACGAGAATGACGTGCATGACGTTCTGAGAGATGAGAAGCCGGAGCGGAAGCCTGTTCAAGGAGGAGGCCGGAAAATGGGTCCAGGTGAGCCCTATTCTGGATGGCCACGATCACCCAGGTGAACGGAGCAGCAGAAGAGCGAAAGGAAGCTAGAATTGCTGCTGGAGGCGCCTTCAAAGTAAATTGAAGGCGCCTCCAAGGTGTCTCCGCGCGCCTCTGCGACCTTCAGGTGGAAGGCGCCTTCAACAGGACTGAAGGCGCCTTCAACCAACCATGGAAGGCACCTTCCAGCCCTATTGAAGGTGCCTTCGACCAGGAATTTAGACGTTGGCAGTGGATAAACGTTTATCCACTGCTGCCTCGCTGGAGGCGCCTTTCACCCTATTGAAGGTGCCTTCCAACCACGGATTGTTGGTTGCTACACCTGGATTCTGTTCTGTTCCCCTGTACAAAAATTTTGTACAAGCACAGAACTTTTCCTAGCTAGCCATGTGCTCTACTGAAGTTAAACTTGGATTACAAATGATGCTTAACATTATTAATCCAAGTTGCTCTTCTGAAGTTTAACTTGGATTGGAAACGAAACTTAACATTTTTACTCTATGTTCAACCGATGTGTTCTTCAGAAGTTAAACCATATTATAAAAGATGATTAAACATTTATTTCAAAGATTGGCTTCCAAGTTAAACATGGCGAAGCACTAGGCCTTCTTGGGTATGGAATCATCCACCACTTCCTAGACAAAGTCTTTCAAAGAAATTCAATGTTTAAACTTCTTATAGTAACCCTCGGTTTAACTAAAGAGACCTCAATAGAAGCACAAGATCGAAACATGAAATCAAAACACAAAATCGATAACACAAAACTGATAGCCTAAAATCGATAGCCTCTTGTGTTGGTATTTCAAGATTCATTCAAAGAATATGAACTAATTATAAAGTGCAAAACTAATAATTAGTTATACCTTTCTTTGAAGATTTAATAACCTCTTGATCTTCTATTGTATTCCTCTCCTCCTCTTGGACGTCGTGTGGGCGACGATCTACCAAGATGAAATCCACCCAAACCCTCTTCTTCCTTCCAAGCTTTCAGCCACCAAAGGGATATCACAACTAGAGAACCTCCTTTCTCTTCTTCTTCACCTCCAAGTATTCGGCCACTAATGGAACTCCAAGCTTGATGCCGCCGGCCACAAAGAAGAAGAAGAAAAGAAGAAGATGAAGGGACGACCACCAAGGAAAGGAAGGGGAAATAGAAGATGTGTTAAACCATAAGGCACCACCTCCTCTTCTTTTATAATCCTTGGTGAATGCAAAAAAGGAAAGTTTTAAAATAAAATTAAAACTTCCTTTTAATCCTCTATCATAGCCGGCCACACCCTTTTCATCAAACAAGGAAAGATTTTAAATAAAAATTAAAATCTCTCTTTTAAAATCCCTTTTGTTCTTAGCTATAAAAGGAATGTTTTATAAAATTAAAATCTCTCTTTTAAATCCTTTTGTGGATGTCTATAAAAGGAAATATTTCAATAATTAAAATCTCTCTTTTAAATCCTTTTGTGGATGTCTATAAAAGGAAATATTTCAATAATTAAAATCTCTCTTTTAAATCCCTTCTATAGATCTCTATAAAAGGAAAGATTTTAACAAGATAAAAACTCCTTTTATTTCCTTTTATGAGCGATCTAAAAAAGGAAAGTTTTATAATTAAAATCATTCTTTTAAATCCTTTTTATGGATCTCTATAAAGGAAATATTTAACAAAAATAAAACTTCCTTTTCTAATTTATGTGTGTGGCTGGCCCCTTGCTTGGGCACCAAGCAAGGCTTGGCCGGCCCTAGCTTAGACTCTAATCTTGGCTTGGCCGGCCCCTTGCTTGGACACCAAGCAAGGCTTGACTGACCCTAACTTAAGGTAAGAAGCTGGGCTTTGGGTGGATATAAGACTTTATATAAGAGGCTACAATAGGGACCTAGAGGAGGAATTGACTTTGGTCTCCCGATGAGCTTGAGCTTCCCGTGTTCGCTCCGAACACCCAACTCAAGTTCATCAATAATAACTCATATCACTAAAGAGTTATTATTGAACTACCACACCAATCCCAAATTATATTATGGGCTCCTTCTTATCATGAATGTATTAATCACCCTGTATTTAAGATATCGAATGTCTATTAATTAAATGAGTTACTGACACTCACTCAATTAATATCTAACTCCAAGAGTAGTACCACTCAATTTTATTGTCATATCGGACTAAGTCTACATGTAGGATTTACATGACAATCCTTATGAGCTCCTCAAGGGGGCATCATCAACCTAGATAACTATGACACAGTTTCCTTCTATAATCAACAACACACCATATAAATAATATTATTTTCCAACTTATCAGGCCTATTGATTTAATGAACTAAATCTCACCCATTGATAAATTAAAGAAATAAATACTAAATATATGTATTTTTCATTATATCGGGATTAAGAGTACGCACTTCCATAATAACAGAGGTCCTATTCTTTTATGCAATCAGTATAAAAAGAACAACCTCAAATGGTCCTACTCAATACACTCAGAGTGTACTAGTGTAATTTTATAGTCAAAATAAACTAATACTAAATTATACTACGACTATTCCAATGGTTTGTCCCTATCCATTTTGGTCGTGAGCTACTATTTATAATTTATAAGGAACTGATAACATGATCTTCTATGTGACACCACATATCATGTTATCTACAATATAAATTAAATGAACAACTACATTTAACATAAATAAAGATATTTGAGCAACGTTATTCTTATTTCAAAATAAATGTTTATACAAAAAGTTAGGCTTTTAGTATACATTCTAACACGGATAACTTTTCCCATGGGCTATAAAAAGACCCCTAGACCTAGGAAATAATCAACCAACTCTTGTTTAAACTTCCTAGAAACTTTCTAAGCTTTCAACGAGTGTAAGAGGCTTCTCCACCTTCAACAAAGGAGATTTTATTTTAGTGCTTTCATTGGTTTTGGATTAACAACCACCTATGTTGTAACTAAGTAAATCTAGTGTCTCGTCTTTAAGTTGTTATTTTCATTTATTATTATAGTTGCTTTTAATTAGAGTTGAAAGAACGGGAAAGATGTTTATTTTATTTTGACAGGCAATTTGTCCCCCTCTTGCCGGTCTCGCTGCGCCAACACTTGAGATTCGGACACTCATGCTTATAGTTCCCCTTTCTATTGCACTCATAGCAGATGATGCTTGATTTGTTAAAGTTGGGCTTGATCATCTTCTGAAGGTCTTTTTTGCTGAAGTCCTTCTTCTTTTTGTTGAACATCTTCCTCATTATGTTCACAAGTTGCTCTCACTACAACAAAAGTGACTTTCCGCGGCGCATCATCAACGGCATGCAGTTAAAGCACGCCGTTAATAATAGTTTTTACGGTGCACCTAATTATGTGTGCTGCCAATAATATAATATTTATACAAATGACGGCGTGCAAAAATAGAACGCTGTCAATAAACTTTTCTACGGCGTGCAAAGTGCGCTGTTAAAACTAAATATTAACGGCGTACGTAGCGCGCTGTTAATATTTATTATACATATATAAATCACGGTGTGTGAAACTGCATGCTGCTAATAAATATTATAAAATTCTAATAGCATATATACACCGTTAATAATCTTCAAACTTTTTTAACACTTTCCGTTGAAATTAACAACTCCCCTTCCTAATTTTTTGCAAACTTTTTATGCAAAAATAATACTTCCACAATTATTTTTCCGCTAAAATAGTTCACTCCTGAACCTCCCGAACCGCCAAAATAGTTCCACCAAATTTACAATTATTTTTTGCGTTGAAAACCCTCGCGTGAACCTCTGTCACGCAAAAACCTAACTCGCGCCCTCTCCTCACGACAACTCCCTCCGCCAAAGCTTCTTTGCCGCCAACCCTAAGCTTCTCCGCCGAACATCTCTGCCCATCCTCTCTTAGCCGGAGCCCTCTTCAGCGAAGCCCTCTCCGCCGAAGCCCTCCACTAAATCACACGAACCTCTCTCACGCAAACCTATTCGCTCAGCCACTCGCTCGTCCAGTCGAATCCCTCTTCAGCGAACACCTACTTCCTCCCCGTCGTTGACGAGCCTCCGCTTCCTTCCAGGTACGCAACTCACAGAACCCTCATCTATCAAATTTGAGCTCATCTGCCACTATTCGATCTATCGCTGCCATTTCCTACCAGGTACTGCTTTCTCCCCTCAATCCATGAAGATACCAACTTTTCCTTAGTCAACGATAATCGCATTGTTTCTGATCAAGTTGTATTACAAAGATGTGTTTTTTTTTTTTGAGCCACCATGTTTGAAATTGATCTATTTCTGATTTTTTGTTTGTGTTTCTTATTCATTTTTGGAATCTCCTACAGAGGAGGATAAAGGAATGCAGAGAAGTGATATGTTGTTAGGGTTTTTAATATTCACCATCATTTTTTGATTTAGGGATCTTAGTCTAATCCTTTGACCTCTATTTGCAGTTAAAGCCTATTGCTTTTGGAATTGTTTCTTCACAATTCAATATGCATATTCTCTTGTGAGCATGTTCCAAGCAGCGAATTAAGATCATGCCTGCAGCCTTGCAAAGTAGGTAAGCAATGAATCTCTTTAATCCAAACAAAATTCTAGTCCCTCCTTGGTTTTCCATCTATGGTCTGAAAGCATGTTTTTCCTCGTGCATGCTATCCTTTTAGTTCTTTGTATGTGATTGTATGATAAATTTGGGAATCTGGTGATTATTTACTTTAGATAAGCATGTAATATTTTCAAGCTATCTTAGGAAATTAATTTCTTTTTGAGTTGGTACTAAATTTCAATACGCCTCTGGAAACTCTGTGTTTAAGGTTTCTTTGCTTCTAGACATGTTTTGGTTCTGATTATTTGATGGTTTGTGCTAGGGAGTCATGGAAACTATAATTTTTTTACCTCACTTCTATTTACTGACTACCTATAATTCAACAAAAAATACTACTTGTTGCATATTACTTACTATTCGTGAATTGATATTGTAATACCCTCATATTTTATGTGTTTATTCATCCCCAAGTAATTTCAATACCAGATCAACTCTATTGTGCTCAGTGGTGTTAATTCTCTTAGATTTGTCTATTAATTACTTTACCCTTTACCCATGAATTTATTGTGTCAGGAAAATAATATGACGTTGTTAGTTTGAAATCCCAAGGACCAGAACCTATAGTTTTCTTATCTTCATCAGCAGAGGCAAAATTTGGTATTCATTTATATTTTTTTTGTCATTGTAGTTGGTTTTATTTGTATTGACTAGTAGTTAATATTCATAAGGCTTGGTTGTGATTATTAAACATGAATTGTCAATTCTAGTTCGCCTTACTTCATACATGTAGAATGAAGACATCAGTAGAATTTACTAGGTTGCTGATACTTTTATTTATGTTTTTGAGTTGAGCAAAATATGTAAGTTGATAATACTCAGATATAATTTTTTTGTTCTGTTGTATATCATTGTTTTTTATAAGTCCATCTTTTCCTAAAATTTGATGGATTAAATATTGTAACACTAAAATTATTTATAAAAATAGGATAATTTTCTTTTATTTATTTTTTTCAGATTATTTTATTAGTATCAAGGACCATTGTTTTCAAAATGGATAAGGAATGGATCCATCTTCCTTCAAGGCTTGTACCCGAGTATGAAGAAGGGGTTCAAAAATTTCTTACACAAGCTAGGAACTATGCCAAAACACGTGAAGTAATCTTATGTCCTTGCAAACATTGCAAAAATAAGAAGTATATGAAATTTGACAAAGTGTATGATCACTTAATTATTAACGGGTTCAATCCTTCTTACACAATTTGGGTCTTCCATGGTGAAACTTATACTCCAAATTTTCAAGGTCAAAGTAGTTCAAGAGGAATTCAGGAAGAGGAGGATGAAACTAGAGAGGCATATAACTTATATAAAGATGTCTTTGCCTCTGATGAAAGGGTTGGCCACACTATGTCTGAGGCAAGAGATTATAAATTTGCTGATTTACTAGTAGATGCAGAAACTCCTCTCTTCCCTAGTTGTACAACTTACACGAAGTTGTCAGCAATCATTACATTATAAAATTATAAGTCTACAAATGGTCACACTGACAATAGTTTCAATGAGCTCCTTAAGATCTTAGGTGACATGCTTCCAGAAAAAAACACACTTCCAAAGGATGTTTACTCAATGAGAAAGTTGTTAAAACCATTTGATTTAGGATATGAGAAGATTCATGCATGCCCAAATGACTGTTGTCTATTTAGAAAGGAGCTTAAAGATTTGGACTCATGTCCAAAGTGTGGTTCTTCAAGATGGAAGGTAGACAAAGTCACCACCAAAGTTTGTAAAGGAGTTCCTGAAAAGGTGCTATGGTATTTTCCTGTGATACCAAGATTGAAAAGGATGTTTAAATCAGAACAAAAGGCTGAAGACTTGATTTGGCATTCCAACCATAAAAGTCATGATCATATGATGCGTCATCCAGTTGATTCAATAGCTTGGGATACGATAAATCATAAGTGGCCAGCTTTTGCATCAGATCCTAGAAATCTTCAGCTTGGTCTTGCAACAGATGGATTCAACCCTTTTGGTGATCTTAGTTCTAGATATAGTTGTTGGCCAGTTATTTTGGTCAATTACAACCTTCCTCCGTTGATGTGCATGGCGAAGGAAAATCTTATGTTGACATTATTGATTCCAGGCCCGAAGCAACCAGGAAATGATATAGATGTATACTTGGAACCCCTAGTGGAGGATTTGAAGGAGTTATGGGACATTGGTGTGGAGACGTATGATGCATTTAGCAAGTCAGTGTTCAATATGAAGGCTATTTTGATGTGGACAATCAATGATTTTCCAGCTTATGGAAACTTAGCTGGATGTGCCACAAAAGGGAAATTTGGTTGCCCAATATGTGGTGAAGGCATATCTTCTATGTGGCTTAAGTATAGTAGAAAATTTGCATATTTAGGGCATAGGAGATTTCTTGCTCCTAATCATCCATTCCGTCAGAAGAAGAAGTGGTTTGATGGGAATAAAGAGACAAAAGGAAAACCTAGGCCTCTGAATGGATTAGAAATTCTTAATGTAGTGAAAGACATTGAAAATGACTGGGGTAAAAAGAAAATGGGTAAAGATATCAATAATACAAAGAAAAAGAGGAAGGAGCGTGATGGTTCAAAAAAAGTTCAAAAACCAGTTCAAATGTGGAAGAAGAAGTCAATATTTTTCAATTTGTCATACTGGAGTGTAAGTTATTTTGCACTCTATTAATTGTATTTTATAAATTTTTTATATTTTATGCACAATTTATTTTGAATCTTGAACTAATATATGAAATGTGTTGATGGTTAAACTTGTAGGGGCTCCTGCTACGTTATAACTTAGATGTTATGCATGTTGAAAAGAATGTTTGCAAGAATATCATAGGTACAATGTTAAAGTTAAAGAAAAAAATCAAAAGATGGTGTTAACGCTCGCAAAGATTTGAGGCACTTAAATATTAGAAAAGAATTACATCCTTAAGAAAAAGGAGAAAACATGTATCACTTACCGGCTGCACCTTACACATTGTCTAAAAAAGAAATGAACGTATTTTGTTCTAGGTTGAAGAAAATAAAGTTACCTGATGGTTATAGCTAAAATATTGGTAACTGTGTTTCTTTAGAAGAACGAAAGCTTATTGGGTTGAAATCTCATGATTGTCATGTTCTTATGCAACAATTGCTTTCAGTAGCATTGAGAAGTCTTTTACCAAAAGGTCCACGTAATGCTATATTTTTGCTTTGTGCATTTTACAATGAGTTATGTCAAAGAGTGTTAGATAGGAACCGTCTAGAACAACTCGAAGAGAATATTGCTGAAACTTTATGCATGATGGAGAGGTACTTTCCACCAACTTTCTTTATCATCTCTGTTCATTTGACAATTCATTTAGCAAGAGAGGCTCGCCTGTGTGGGTCAGTTCAATTCCGTTGGATGTATCCATTTGAAAGGTAATAAATAATAATCTATCTTTTTACTACTTTAATATCATACAACAACTTAGATTTTTCTATCAACATTTATTTCATGTGATTTTTAATTATTTAGATTTATGAAAATGCTTAAAGGCTATGTGAAGAACCGAGCAAGGCCAGAGGGTTGCATAGCTGAGTGTTACCTTGCAGAAGAACGAATGTGATTTTGTAGTGCTTATATAAAAAAAGCTGCTTGTCTTGGTCTCCGATCTAATCGGAATGACGATTTGGAAAATGGAGTAGTGGAAGGTCGCCCCATTTCTCAAGGAAAATAAATTATTTTAGAAGAACATTTGTTACAAGCAGCACATCGATATGTGTTGTTCAATACTGTAGAAATTGATCCTTACATACAGTGAGTATTAAATTGCAACCCTAATATTCTTGGTGTATTGCATGATTCATATATTTTAACAATCACTTTTCAATGATTTTAAATAGGATGCACATTGAGGAGCTTAAACAAACAGATCGTCGTTTCTCAAGTAATGAAACACTGTCACAAAAACGACATATGGAAACATTTGCTCAATGGTTATCAAAACATGTTCTTGATAACTCTTCAGATCGGATTCAATGGCTAGCACATGGTCCAAGAAAGCATGTTATATCGTATACAGGTTATATTATAAATTGGATCGGTTCCACACAATTGATATTGGAAGGTCGACACAAGATAGTGGTGTTTCAGTTGAAGCTGATACTATTTGGCAATCTAGTTCTACTGATTCACATACAGTAGGAAGACTATCGTACTATGGGGTTATACGAGATATTGTGTTACTAGACTATTATTTTTTCAAAGTACCTGTTTTTAGGTGTGATTGGGCTAATCCTGGAACTGGTATCAAAATGGATGATGGTTTTACACTTGTCAACTTACACCAAGGACTAAGGACTTTTGAAAATGATCCTTTCATTTTAGCATCACAAGCAAAGCAAGTTTTCTATTCTAGGGAAAATGATGAATCAAATTGGTATGTGTTGCTAAAAGCGCCACCTCGAGGTATTCATAACATGGATTTGCTTGAAGAGGATGCATATACATCATCAAAACCTCTTGATGTGTCCAGACTTGAGATTAACATTACTGAGAAAGAACCATATTCCAGAAATGAGTGTGAGGGAATTGATGTTATTGATATCCCATGACTGAACTTTTTAGATGTAGATTTATAGTTATTTATTTCAACAAATAAATGTTCTTTTCAAACTCCACTACTCTTTATTTACTTTTGCAATATATTTTTGTTCTAGTTTACAATATTTCAGTGGTGCATCATGTCATATTACATATTTTATCAGGTCATTATTTAACATTCAAATGATGAAAAAAAATGGGCAAAAAATGCAGTAGAGAATCTATAGTTAAAGTTCAGGTGATATATTGTAATCCTTTTTTAATTCTTGGTTTATTTTAATAAGTACACTTATGCATTTCAACATCTCTTTATGCTATTTTGTAGGAAAAAATTGTTAATCAACTATCGAGAATGGACTCTAACACTGCCCCTGATTCTTCACAACCTTTGCATGGTAAAGAGTCGGTTGATGATAGTAAAATTGATGGGAAAAAGGGACGAGGTCCATCAAAGTTGATGTTGGTTAGTGGCCAACAAAATCCCAAAGTGCTAGAGCGTAATGAGTTCGAACAACCAATTGGAGATAATTCGGTGAAGTATGCATCTTTTCTAGGTTGTATGGTAAAAGAATTTGTTCCATATACATTGGATGGATGGAATGACGTAGATGAAGATTTGAAAAGTAAAATGTGGAGTTGTCTTCAGGTAATGTCTTCTATCACTGAATTATTATTTTCCAATTCTATAACAAAATTTAGTCATATATTCATGCTTTATATTTTACAGCTACATTTTAATGTTGAGGAGTGGGAAAAGAAAACAATCTTTCAAAAGTTAGGTAAGTTGTGGCGTGATAGAAAGTCCAGGCTGCAGATACTTATACGAGAAGTTAATACTGGTCAAGCAGCTTCACGAGATCTTAGCCTTTTGAAGCCATAATTTATGGACCAAAATCAGTGGGACATTTTTGTAAAGAAGACACTGTCACTTTCCTTTCAAGTAAGCATTAATTCACTGTTATGGACCAAAATCAGTAAGTAGTATCATATGCTCACTCACTTTAATCATTTGTAGTAATTTTGGTTAACTATATATTCTAACCTCTCTTCCATTTGTAGTAATTCTGTTACGAATTTGATTTTGTCCCATTTAGAAGCTATCTCATACTTGACTACTGCATTGTAATCCAAATGGGTCTTCTATGGGCTGGTATCACTTGACATGGGATGCATGTGAAGTTTTTGTAGCATTAAACAATATCTTCCTTTTGTCTAAGGTGGTCAAAAAGGATTTTTAAAGAATTGCAAAATAATATAGTGGTCATAATAGTTGTATGTTTGAGTATTCATAGTTTCATATTGTCAGAATTTTTATGTCAAAATTTTTCCTTTTATGCCAGATTTTTTCCTGTTATTTCCAAGAGCGTATGGGAATTGTTAGAGATGTTCCTACATTTAAAAAGATATGAATTGTGAGGTGACATATTCAGCCTCTCCACATGAACTAAACTCAGGAATGTTAATATGACTCCAACTCATTCATTTTCTAGAATGTTAAGGCTCCTTGATGTATCTCGGCATGACTGCTACTTACCCGAACTAAACTCAAACTTACATTAAAAAAAATCGAACCAAACGTGAACGACTATTTCAACAATTTAATTCATATTAATAACTTTAGCAAATAAACTTGAACAATATAAAACTACCAACTCAGCAAGCTTACAGTGTAACGCCCCAAATTTCCTCAATTAGAGTCCTAAAAGTAATTTTAAAATATTTAAAAATGCTATAGAAATATTCTTGGGATTTTTAGAAATTTTTAGAGTATTTTTATGTAATTTTTGGAGATCGTTTGGTATTTTTATTAAACGAAGGAAGTTTCGACAAAAAATGTCCAAGCCGAGAATAGAACCCGCGACCTTTGACTCGGTCAAAACACGACTGACCAGGTGGGCAAACAGATTTTTCTGTTTAGAAAAGGTAGTGAATTTATTTAAGATAGTTAACAGAATATTATAAAAGGGATAAGTTGATCTTAGATTTGTTTGTTTAGAAAAGGTAGCGAATTTATTTAAGATAGTTAACAGAATATTATAAAAAGGATAAGTTGATGTTGGATTTGTTTGTTTAGAAAAAGTAGCAAATTTATTTAAGATAATTAACAGAATATTGGATTATAAAAGGGATAAGTTGATGTTAGATTTGTTTGTTTAGAAAAAGTAGCAAATTTATCTAAGATAATTAACAGAATATTGGATTATAAAAGGGGATAAGTTGATGCTCTGTTTTCCCGTGACTTAAACCATTCTCTCCTTCTCTTCTGCGTACGATGGCGGAGCTCGGGCAGAAAATGAAAGGGAGTTAGGGTATCATCTCCGGCGAGCGGCCAAGGTCCTAGATGCCCTTTTTGTTCGGTTGTGAGTCCAAGAATCAAGGTAAGTGCTTCTCACCTGCAGTAGGAGTAGTTTCGGACTTTTGTTCTTCTTGAATTCGAAGCATAAGAAGCGCTTATAGTGCAGATTTTTAATTAAGCCTATAGTACAGATTTTAATTAAGCGCTTATAGTACAGATTTTAGATAAGCTTAGTATGCAGATTTTAGATAAGCTTAATAGGCAGATTTTAGTTAAGCTTAATATGCAGATTTCTGTTTAAACTTGTATGCAGATTTTGTTTAAGCATTTCAGTGTTAGAATTTGTTTAAACATTTCAGTTTTGTAAGAAGCATTCTTTTAAAGAAAAGTATAAGAAAGATAAAGAAAAGAAAGAAAAGGCCGAGGCCTTAAGTAAATCCCAAAGTCAAGACTTTAGGGGTTTTAGGCACACAAGGTGCCTATTAAAATGCCAAGGCATTTAAAGAAGAAGTAATTAAGATTATAAGTATTTTACTTTTAAGAAGAGGCTAGTACCCGACTTCCGAGGTTGTCGTTAAACAAATCCAGGTGTCCAATTCCGAGGTCTTGGCCCTGGTAGACCGAGGTCTGCTCTTTTAGGATTGGTGGCTCGCTACCCCAACCTATTAGGGAACGCGCATAAGATGGTACTACGCCTGGGCCCAAGAAGAAGTTGATTATTATTTTGAAGTATTATAAGTATAAGTTTTTGAACAAGTAAAACGAGTTTTACATAAACATAAAGTATTAAAGATTAAGTTTGAACAAGTAAAATAAGTTTTCACATAGTTCTGAAAATCAGTAAGTTTAGTTCTTTATTCTACCATGTTTATCTAGTGGATGAGTAGTTTTCATGTTTACCTATTAGATGAGTAGTATGATTAGCTATTAGAATTACATGAGTAGATTCCTTAGCTTTTCTTTGCTATTAGTTTGACATGAGCAGTTATGTTTATGCTTTATTTCTTTTTAGAGCATATAGTTTCTAGTTCTTTTCGTATACATGCATATTCGTGATTTTGTGAGTTAGATAGCGCTTACTAAGCAAATTTTGCTTATAGATTGCACTTCCTCTTACTGCAGATAGAGGAAAGGAAAAGTTATAGCAAAGGAAGGCGACAAGGAGGTGCAGATGGATGTGTGATGCTTGGACTATAGAAGCCTTGGGACCTAGCATAAGAATTTATTAAGATTGTCATTTATTAAGAATGTATTAGATGAGTCATTTAGTCTTCCGCTGTTAGTTAACTATATGTTTTTATTTTGTTTCCGCTATTTATTACTTGCATGCTTTGATTTCATTAAACTGCGTGGTGATGTTATTCCTTTTGGTTGTGAAAATATATGTTCCAGCCGCCTGTGGCTGAGTATAGTTTGTTTGTATTGTTGATTTGGTCACCGGTACAGGGGAGACTCTGCCGGAATTTTTCGGTAGGGTTTCCATGTGATTTTTAATCATACCGGTTAAGTAGAGTTAGTAGTTAAGTAACGGTCATCCTTAGAGAGTAGTAGTAGTAAGAAGGGTGGTCGTTACAGTTGGTATAAGAGCAGTTCCTATTCTCCAGCATCACACATCAGCACCATCTTTGCCGTCTTCAAGTAAGAAAGTATTTAAGTTTTTTTCTTCTATACTTTTCTTATTATTTGTAGTATAGAGTATTTGCTTAGAAATGTTTAAGTAAGATAGAAGTTCTTGATTTCTTTTGTTTACATATGTATATATGTCTAGAAAGCATAGGGACGATTTTAAGTTTCTCTACATAACTAGATGTCAAGAAGAGGACGTCCCCGTACCATTAGGACCGAGCACAGTAGAATGAAGAGTCCAGAATAGTTTCCAGGACCCGATATAGACACTACGAAGTTATAGTCATGCCATTTGGTGTAACCAATGCACCTGTGGTCTCCAGGACCTTATTACAAGCCTTCTAAGGACCCCTAATGGGTACGATGCGATATGAATAATAGAGGACCGAGAAGTTAAGAGACTAAGGAACAAAGAGTACCATTAGTGAAAGTCATTTAGAACCAGAAGCACGAGGAAGTTACTTAGGATCGTGAGGACAGTATGAGATAGAGATATTCAGAATTATTCTAAGTTCGAGGACGAACTTTTTATAAGGTGGGGAGAATTGTAACGCCCCAAATTTCCTCAATTAGAGTCCTAAAAGTAATTTTAAAATATTTAAAAATGCTATAGAAATATTCTTGGGATTTTTAGAAATTTTTAGAGTATTTTTATGTAATTTTTGGAGATCGTTTGGTATTTTTATTAAACGAAGGAAGTTTCGACAAAAAATGTCCAAGCCGAGAATAGAACCCGCGACCTTTGACTCGGTCAAAACACGACTGACCAGGTGGGCAAACAGATTTTTCTGTTTAGAAAAGGTAGTGAATTTATTTAAGATAGTTAACAGAATATTATAAAAGGGATAAGTTGATCTTAGATTTGTTTGTTTAGAAAAGGTAGCGAATTTATTTAAGATAGTTAACAGAATATTATAAAAGGGATAAGTTGATGTTGGATTTGTTTGTTTAGAAAAAGTAGCAAATTTATTTAAGATAATTAACAGAATATTGGATTATAAAAGGGATAAGTTGATGTTGGATTTGTTTGTTTAGAAAAAGTAGCAAATTTATCTAAGATAATTAACGGAATATTGGATTATAAAAGGGGATAAGTTGATGCTCTGTTTTCCCGTGACTTAAACCATTCTCTCCTTCTCTTCTGCGGAGCTCGGGCAGAAAATGAAAGGGAGTTAGGGGATCATCTCCGGCGAGCGGCCAAGGTCCTAGATGCCCTTTTTGTTCGGTTGTGAGTCCAAGAATCAAGGTAAGTGCTTCTCACCTGCAGTAGGAGTAGTTTCGGACTTTTGTTCTTCTTGAATTCGAAGCATAAGAAGCGCTTATAGTGCAGATTTTTAATTAAGCCTATAGTACAGATTTTAATTAAGCGCTTATAGTACAGATTTTAGATAAGCTTAGTATGCAGATTTTAGATAAGCTTAATAGGCAGATTTTAGTTAAGCTTAATATGCAGATTTCTGTTTAAACTTGTATGCAGATTTTGTTTAAGCATTTCAGTGTTAGAATTTGTTTAAACATTTCAGTTTTGTAAGAAGCATTCTTTGAAAGAAAAGTATAAGAAAGATAAAGAAAAGAAAGAAAAGGCCGAGGCCTTAAGTAAATCCCAAAGTCAAGACTTTAGGGGTTTTAGGCACACAAGGTGCCTATTAAAATGCCAAGGCATTTAAAGAAGAAGTAATTAAGATTATAAGTATTTTACTTTTAAGAAGAGGCTAGTACCCGACTTCCGAGGTTGTCGTTAAACAAATCCAGGTGTCCAATTCCGAGGTCTTGGCCCTGGTAGACCGAGGTCTGCTCTTTTAGGATTGGTGGCTCGCTACCCCAACCTATTAGGGAACGCGCATAAGATGGTACTACGCCTGGGCCCAAGAAGAAGTTGATTATTATTTTGAAGTATTATAAGTATAAGTTTTTGAACAAGTAAAACGAGTTTTACATAAACATAAAGTATTAAAGATTAAGTTTGAACAAGTAAAATAAGTTTTCACATAGTTCTGAAAATCAGTAAGTTTAGTTCTTTATTCTACCATGTTTATCTAGTGGATGAGTAGTTTTCATGTTTACCTATTAGATGAGTAGTATGATTAGCTATTAGAATTACATGAGTAGATTCCTTAGCTTTTCTTTGCTATTAGTTTGACATGAGCAGTTATGTTTATGCTTTATTTCTTTTTAGAGCATATAGTTTCTAGTTCTTTTCGTATACATGCATATTCGTGATTTTGTGAGTTAGATAGCGCTTACTAAGCAAATTTTGCTTATAGATTGCACTTCCTCTTACTGCAGATAGAGGAAAGGAAAAGTTATAGCAAAGGAAGGCGACAAGGAGGTGCGGATGGATGTGTGATGCTTGGACTATAGAAGCCTTGGGACCTAGCATAAGAATTTATTAAGATTGTCATTTATTAAGAATGTATTAGATGAGTCATTTAGTCTTCCGCTGTTAGTTAACTATATGTTTTTATTTTGTTTCCGCTATTTATTACTTGCATGCTTTGATTTCATTAAACTGCGTGGTGATGTTATTCCTTTTGGTTGTGAAAATATATGTTCCAGCCGCCTGTGGCTGAGTATAGTTTGTTTGTATTGTTGATTTGGTCACCGGTACAGGGGAGACTCTGCCGGAATTTTTCGGTAGGGTTTCCATGTGATTTTTAATCATACCGGTTAAGTAGAGTTAGTAGTTAAGTAACGGTCATCCTTAGAGAGTAGTAGTAGTAAGAAGGGTGGTCGTTACAGTTGGTATCAGAGCAGTTCCTATTCTCCAGCATCACACATCAGCACCATCTTTGCCGTCTTCAAGTAAGAAAGTATTTAAGTTTTCTTCTATACTTTTCTTATTATTTGTAGTATAGAGTATTTGCTTAGAAATGTTTAAGTAAGATAGAAGTTCTTGATTTCTTTTGTTTACATATGTATATATGTCTAGAAAGCGTAGGGACGATTTTAAGTTTCTCTACATAACTAGATGTCAAGAAGAGGACGTCCCCGTACCATTAGGACCGAGCACAGTAGAATGAAGAGTCCAGAATAGTTTCCAGGACCCGATATAGACACTACGAAGTTATAGTCATGCCATTTGGTGTAACCAATGCACCTGTGGTCTCCAGGACCTTATTACAAGCCTTCTAAGGACCCCTAATGGGTACGATGCGATATGAATAATAGAGGACCGAGAAGTTAAGAGACTAAGGAACAAAGAGTACCATTAGTGAAAGTCATTTAGAACCAGAAGCACGAGGAAGTTACTTAGGATCGTGAGGACAGTATGAGATAGAGATATTCAGAATTATTCTAAGTTCGAGGACGAACTTTTTATAAGGTGGGGAGAATTGTAATGCCCCAAATTTCCTCAATTAGAGTCCTAAAAGTAATTTTAAAATATTTAAAAATGCTATAGAAATATTCTTGGGATTTTTAGAAATTTTTAGAGTATTTTTATGTAATTTTTGGAGATCGTTTGGTATTTTTATTAAACGAAGGAAGTTTCGACAAAAAATGTCCAAGCCGAGAATAGAACCCGCGACCTTTGACTCGGTCAAAACACGACTGACCAGGTGGGCAAACAGATTTTTCTGTTTAGAAAAGGTAGTGAATTTATTTAAGATAGTTAACAGAATATTATAAAAGGGATAAGTTGATCTTAGATTTGTTTGTTTAGAAAAGGTAGCGAATTTATTTAAGATAGTTAACAGAATATTATAAAAAGGATAAGTTGATGTTGGATTTGTTTGTTTAGAAAAAGTAGCAAATTTATTTAAGATAATTAACAGAATATTGGATTATAAAAGGGATAAGTTGATGTTAGATTTGTTTGTTTAGAAAAAGTAGCAAATTTATCTAAGATAATTAACAGAATATTGGATTATAAAAGGGGATAAGTTGATGCTCTGTTTTCCCGTGACTTAAACCATTCTCTCCTTCTCTTCTGCGTATGATGGCGAAGCTCGGGCAGAAAATGAAAGGGAGTTAGGGTATCATCTCCGGCGAGCGGCCAAGGTCCTAGATGCCCTTTTTGTTCGGTTGTGAGTCCAAGAATCAAGGTAAGTGCTTCTCACCTGCAGTAGGAGTAGTTTCGGACTTTTGTTCTTCTTGAATTCGAAGCATAAGAAGCGCTTATAGTGCAGATTTTTAATTAAGCCTATAGTACAGATTTTAATTAAGCGCTTATAGTACAGATTTTAGATAAGCTTAGTATGCAGATTTTAGATAAGCTTAATAGGCAGATTTTAGTTAAGCTTAATATGCAGATTTCTGTTTAAACTTGTATGCAGATTTTGTTTAAGCATTTCAGTGTTAGAATTTGTTTAAACATTTCAGTTTTGTAAGAAGCATTCTTTTAAAGAAAAGTATAAGAAAGATAAAGAAAAGAAAGAAAAGGCCGAGGCCTTAAGTAAATCCCAAAGTCAAGACTTTAGGGGTTTTAGGCACACAAGGTGCCTATTAAAATGCCAAGGCATTTAAAGAAGAAGTAATTAAGATTATAAGTATTTTACTTTTAAGAAGAGGCTAGTACCCGACTTCCGAGGTTGTCGTTAAACAAATCCAGGTGTCCAATTCCGAGGTCTTGGCCCTGGTAGACCGAGGTCTGCTCTTTTAGGATTGGTGGCTCGCTACCCCAACCTATTAGGGAACGCGCATAAGATGGTACTATGCCTGGGCCCAAGAAGAAGTTGATTATTATTTTGAAGTATTATAAGTATAAGTTTTTGAACAAGTAAAACGAGTTTTACATAAACATAAAGTATTAAAGATTAAGTTTGAACAAGTAAAATAAGTTTTCACATAGTTCTGAAAATCAGTAAGTTTAGTTCTTTATTCTACCATGTTTATCTAGTGGATGAGTAGTTTTCATGTTTACCTATTAGATGAGTAGTATGATTAGCTATTAGAATTACATGAGTAGATTCCTTAGCTTTTCTTTGCTATTAGTTTGACATGAGCAGTTATGTTTATGCTTTATTTCTTTTTAGAGCATATAGTTTCTAGTTCTTTTCGTATACATGCATATTCGTGATTTTGTGAGTTAGATAGCGCTTACTAAGCAAATTTTGCTTATAGATTGCACTTCCTCTTACTGCAGATAGAGGAAAGGAAAAGTTATAGCAAAGGAAGGCGACAAGGAGGTGCGGATGGATGTGTGATGCTTGGACTATAGAAGCCTTGGGACCTAGCATAAGAATTTATTAAGATTGTCATTTATTAAGAATGTATTAGATGAGTCATTTAGTCTTCCGCTGTTAGTTAACTATATGTTTTTATTTTGTTTCCGCTATTTATTACTTGCATGCTTTGATTTCATTAAACTGCGTGGTGATGTTATTCCTTTTGGTTGTGAAAATATATGTTCCAGCCGCCTGTGGCTGAGTATAGTTTGTTTGTATTGTTGATTTGGTCACCGGTACAGGGGAGACTCTGCCGGAATTTTTCGGTAGGGTTTTCATGTGATTTTTAATCATACCGGTTAAGTAGAGTTAGTAGTTAAGTAACGGTCATCCTTAGAGAGTAGTAGTAGTAAGAAGGGTGGTCGTTACATACAGCCCTACACAATTTCATCTTGAATTAGTACCCAAAACAGAGGAAAACTGAAACAGTGGACAAGGGCAATCCAAATCCAACAAAATTCTCTCATTAGCCACAACAAGAAACTCATTAAGAATTTAGGTAACAAGAACTTGAAAAAAGAAACAAATTTCTTAGAAGATTTGCCTCACTTGTAGCTGCTCAAGCTTTTCTTGGCTTGGTGGTAGCCAGCTGGGCCTCAAGCTGCAACAGTAAAATATACAGTAAGAAATCGACAAAACAGAAGAGGATGGCAAAACAATAGAAGTTAAAAAACTTTGCTTGCTTTTTTTTTTTTTTTTTCTTGTAAAACAGCGTGCAGAAAACTGAAGAGTGAAATGAAGATAGAGATTTGTCAAGAATTAACAAACAGAAGAACAATCGAGGTGATAAGCAATACGACTAAGTTAGCTCAGATTTTGATACTGTTCGAACTAATAAAAATCGAAAAAAAATAATTTTAATTAAATAGTTTGGCATAAGAAGCTATCAACAGAAGAGGTATGAAACATGTATCTGACATAAGTCGATTGGTGAAGGGAGAAAATTACCTCTTTCTTCACAGCCTCTTCCTTCGCAGACAGTATGAGTTCAATGTGGCATGGAGAGGACATGTAAGCTGCAATCCAAAGTATTGCAGTTGATTAGATTCTAAAAAATGTATTGAACAATTGCATGCACCCTGATACTGTGCAAAATAAAAAAAAAAAGATTATATCTTAACTTATAAAGAAATTGTGCAATTAGTTAAATCTTGAATCATGTAATATAATGCTAGAATTTTTTCTTAGATTTTTGAATATCTTAGAATCTGTATCCTTACTATGAATTTTTTCTTAGATTGTTATTGCTCATGGTTGTATTTTTCCTTGTTGGTTATCTTTTAATTCTCAGGAGAAGAGCGCCAAATTTAGAGAAATGAGGGTAAAACAAGACCATAATCATACAATGAGCCGGAGAGGTTATGCCCGTTTGGCCAACATGATGGTAAATATTATTATTTATACAACTTTATGGATAGTTTGTTTTAAAATTTTCTTATTTAAGCAATAATACATCTTTTAAATTTCTTTTCTAATGATTTTTTTATATATTCTATATGTTCCATACTTGAGGAAAAAAAAAAGTCCTGTAGATACACCAATTACAAGATCAAAAGTTTGGATTGAGGCTCACAAGAAAAAAAAATGGGCAACCTAGTAGTGAAGCTGTTGGAGAGAAAATGGTAATAAAACTATCTCTTTGAATTTTGTAAAAGGTTAGAAAAATTTGTTATTTACTAAAAAATTATCTGTTTGTTCTATTTGATAGAGAAAAATAGAAGAATGTCCACCTGAATCTTTAAATACAACTAGCATTGCCGATGACGCAATTAGCATTGTATTTGGCAAGGAAGCTCGAGGTAGAGTGCGTGGGTTGGGCTTTGGAATTACACCATTAAAAACTGGAGCTTGCATTCAACAAAATGAAACTATTAAGCAACTTCAAAGTATGATGAATAACTTTTAACAAGAAATGAAAGAAATGAGGTTCATGTTTCTCCAAAGTATGAGGCAACGAAATGATGAAGAACAGGTTAGTAAATTAACCATCATTAGATAAAATAAGTTAAGTATGTATAGTTAAATTATTGGATTTAATTACATGATGACATTACTTGACATAATTTGTGTGTCAAATTAGGTTGCTAGTGGTGGCATTAGTAGCAGTATTGGGTATGATATTGATATCAATGGTGCAAAACAATTTCAGGTAATTGTATTCAAATTGTATGCCTTATAAACCAAAAGTTCATTGTTTAAGCATCATGTCATATTAATAATTTTATATTGTTTAACTATATGCAGGCAAAGCTGAAGAATGTGAATAGTGAAGTTGTCCATGATAATCATAAATGTAAGTTACTTCATTGGTGTGGTGAGGGAGTTGTTGCAGAAGGTCGAGTTGCATCCACAGATCCAAAAGCAAAAGTGCATCACATTCCTCTTGGAGGATCTTGTTGGAAGGTTTGGATTGATAAAGTTCTGGTGGAGAAGGTAGACTTGATACGACCAAATGATGAAATGTTTTATCTCGACGATGCACTAGGAAGCACAGTAGCATGGCTGTCTAAACTTGTAGTTTTGTGTGAGTGAGATAGATTCTACTTATTTGAAAATCATACATTTTTGTTGGATCCAAATCATGTTACTAAGTGAACTCTTGCTATGTTATGTTAAGTGTGGTGCATTTTATGTTTCTGCAAGTTGTGTTTGTTTTTGCAATTTGTGTGTTGACATTTTATGTTTTTTGCACATTATGTTTCTGCGTTTTGTGTATATTATTGCACGTTGTTGATAACTCTAACGGCAGCATGCATTGCACGCCGTGAATACTATCTATTGCGGCGTGCATTGCATGTCGTTGATAATCCTAACAACAGCTTGCATTGCATGCCGCGAATACTTCAATTGCAAATTGATAACACTAATGACAGTATGAATTGCACGCCGCGAATAATTGAATTGCAGCGTTTATTGCACGCCATTGATTACCCTAACAGCAGCATGCATTGTCCACCGCGAATTCTTCAATTGTAGCGTTTATTGTACGCCATTGATGACACTAACAACAGCATGCATTGCACGCCGTGAATACATCAATTGCAGCATTTATTGCACGCCGTGGATATCTTTAGACTTTCAACAGCTTATCATTGTACAGGACGCAATGCACGCCGTGGATAGCATATTTGCGCGCCGCAAAAAGCTATATTTGTTGTAGTGTCTTCTTCATCTGAGTTTAAGTCAGACTTAGATTCCAGCTTAGGTTTAGTCTTGGATTTTGCCTACTTTGTAGAACCTGCAAGGAAAGCTACACTTTTTTCGATCTTTTGGGAGTTAGTTTGTTAATTCATATAATTCAAGTTCATAGAATAATTTATCTAATTTTAATTTATTTAAATTTCTCAAAACCTTATAGGAATCTACTACATATGCCCATGGTGCATTTCGGGGAAATGAGTTAAGTGCCTACTTTATGACGTCCTAGTCTTCTAGCTGGTGGTCGATCAGGTGAAGTACGTTGAGGATGCCCTTTATCCTAGCGTGAAGCTGACTTTCAATTTCTCCATCCTACATTTTCATGTTAAATAAATTATTTAAAAGTAGGTTGCGTTTTGTTACCTTAGCATCACAGGTGCCTTCGTGCTGATGGATTGAAAGCGCTCGTGGCTATTTTTAATGATTTAAGACACAGAGTAGAACCGCAGCGGAAAGTAAATGCAAACACAAAAGACGCAAGCGTTTTACTTCGTTCGGAGCCTATCTCGACTCCTACTCGAAGACCCGCGGTCCTTGATCACTTTCGGTGGGCAACAACTATAAATCCGGAATTATTACAAGCTAGAAGCAATTACAGTTAAGTGCAAATAAGAAAGTTATACCAACGAACAAGCAAATAGAAGAGCTTTGGAGTTTCAGTTCGTTGAAGCAGCAGGGCGTTGTTGAAGCGTATGGAGCACACAAGAGCACAACACTTCTGTTCGGAATTTGATAATCTGAGCTGCACCTCGAGGCCTCTTTTTATAGCTTTGCAAGGTCTGATCCAGATCCCCAAGTCTTGGGATCAGGTTTGACCCGAAGCGGATCGGTCGACCGATCCTCATGTTCGGTCGACCGATCAGATGATCTCCACCACATCTGATCCTTCGATCCGTCGCTCCGCTTCGATCTGGTCAAACTCTATCCCTGGGTTCGGTCAACCGATCCCAGGGTTCGGTCGACCGATCAGTCTCCTCTGACCCGCACACCTCGGCTTGATCCAGTCGACACCTATCCCAGGTTCGGTCGATCGATCCCTGGTCGAACCCGGTCCAACTTCTGGAGATCTGATCTGGTAACTTGGAGGTTTGGTCGACCGAATCTAAGGTTCGGTCGACCGATCCCGGTCAGTTCTAACTCTGCATAAAACTATTAGTTACCTGCAAAACAGAGTTAGAACACAAAAGATAATATATATATAAACTTGATAGTCACAGACTGTCCGGGTCTGACTTCGGGTTTCCGACCGGAAGCCCTAGGTCGACCCGACGCCTACTGTTCCCTCTACGGGGAACACGTCCTCACCTACTCCACTCAGGAGATTTTACCTTTTGCCAGTGCGATCCTCCAGATCGACTGGACTTTTGCTCGGTGTTCGATACCTCCGGACTTTCTGCTGGACGCCCGCTTCCCGACCCGTCCAGTCTTCCACCTGGTTCGCGACACCAGGATTTTCCACCTAGGGTTACCACCCCCTAGGACTTTTGCCTGAAGCACTCGACCCACCAAGACTTTCAGCATAGGGTTACCACTCCCTATGACCTAGGGTCTTTACCTTGCCTAACCACAGTTAGGACTTACCTGAAACACTCAATCAAGCACGTCAGTCCACAACACACCTTAACTTTGAATCCTTTGCCATTATCAAAACTCATGTTCGATCGTCGGATGCTTCTCGCACCAACAATCTCCCCCTTTTTGATTATGGCAACCTAAATTCAAAGTTAAGTAAAACAACTATATTAACAAATTTTAAGTGAGCAAGCTTAAGTATATAAATTCAAATAAAAGCACAACTTAAGCTTACACTTGAACTTTGTGAAGCTCCCCCTTAATACAGGGCTTCCTTTTACTTTTGAATTTCCTACTCTCCCCCTTAATAAAAGCAACACTTTTTTACTTTTGAATTTTGAATTTCCTACTCTCCTCCTTTGCCATATATCAAAAAAATAAGCTAGTTAAAGCAAGTTTTAAGTTTTTAGAAAAAAAACAGATTTATTCTTTGAAAGAGGAAATGCTTGTGTAACACTTAGCTTATCATAAAATTTTACTGAAAAATTATTCTTTTTACTTAGCAAAAATTTTTGAAAGTCATAAGTTAAATTATGCAAGTACAGAAATATGTGTTTAATAGCTTTAGCTAAGTATAGAATGAATCTAATAGGTAACGAGACAAAAATTTATAAAGATGGCTAAGTTTGAAGGTTGCTATCTGTGCCACTTAGCTAAGCCTTTTGCAAACATTAAATTTTGAAAATGTAGTTTCAGTTTGAAAAGGTACTTAAACAAAAATATTGAAGAAACTAGGAGTAAGAATTTATGAAATCTTAGGACGAAGAGGGAGTAGCTAAAAATTTAATTTAGGTTATTTATTCAGTTGGTCCTTAAGTCCAAGCATGAGTCAAGTTAAATAGTTGTTAACTTATTTAAATTGTTAACTTAATTGTTTTGATCAGGTATCAGAGCCCTAAAGTAAAAGCATGCTTAAGCTTAACATTTCCTTCACCAACTGTCTAACCGTTAGCTACTTGCTGATTGCCTAGAGGGCAACAGCTTTCACTTGGTTAGTCAAGTAAAGTCATTTAGTCCAGTTAGATTTGACTAAGGCTGGAAGACTTGACTTGATTACTGTTAATAAAGTATTTAACGCCCAGACTCATATTGATGCACAGAAATAAGCATTCTTGAGTCCAGGCTGTACCCTATGCATCTCACACCATTCTATGTTTTACAAACACAAACAAGGTATACCTAGGTGTTTGTGAGATGCTCTAGCTTAAATCTAGGGGAACAAGATTTCTAGGGTAGAGTCTAGGCTAAGTCATATTTTTGAAAATTCTAAGAAAATGGGATTTTAAAATCATTATTTTTCCTAGATTTTGAAAAGAATAAAAGAATGAGTTTTGAAGTAAGACAGTGAATTTTGAAAATTAATATCTATTCTACCCAGCACATTCCTATTTGCCTTCTAAGTGCGCTGAACTCAAGTTCAGGTAAGGGCTTTGTGAAGATGTCAGCTAGGTTTGATTTTGACTCAACATAGTTGAGTTCAATATCACCCTTAGCTACGTGATCCCTTACAAAATGGTGCTTCACTTCTATATGTTTAGTCCTTGAGTGATGAATTGGGTTTTTTGTTAGATTTATTGAGCTTATATTATCAATTGAGATTTTAGTTTTATGATACTCCAGTTGATAGTCTTTAAGGGTATGCATCATCCACAGCAACTGAGATGTGCATTCACCTAAGGCTATATATTCAGCTTTAGTGGTAGATAAAGCAACACAATGTTGCTTTCTACTTGACCAACTTACTAGGCATTGTCCTAGAAATTGACAGCTACCACTTGTGCTTTTTCTATCTAGCTTGCATCCGGCATAGTCTGAGTCAGAGTAGCCGGTTAGGTCAAGGGTGCCAGATCTAGGGTACCATAGTCCTACATTTAGAGTTCCTTTAACATACCTAAGGATTCTTTTGACAAGGGTTAAGTGAGACTCTTTTGCACAAGATTGGTATCGTGCACACATACCTACTGCAAAAATAATGTCTGGTCGACTCGTAGTTAGGTACAGTAGACTTCCTATCGCACTTCGATAGTATTTCAAGTCTACTGATTTACCTTCTAAGTCTGAGTCAATTTTAGCATTTGTAGCCACTGGTGTATTGATTATTTTTGAGTTTTCCATGCCAAATTTTCTAATTAATTCCTTAGCATTTTAGTTTGATAAATGTAAATTCCATCTTTAGTTTGCTTAATCTGTAAACCTAAGAAGAAATTAAGTTCTCCTACCAGACTCATTTCGAATTCATTTTCCATTAGTTTGGTGAATTCTTTTAGAAATTTAGAGTTTGTGGAACCGAAAATAATATCGTCAACGTAAATTTGGGCTATAAAAATGTTATTTTCTAAGGTTTTTACGAAAAGGGTTGGGTCTATTAGACCTTGGTTAAATCCTTTTGATATTAAGTAATTGGACAGTCGTTCATACCAAGCCCTAAGTGCTTATTTTAGTCCGTATAGGGCTTTTTTTAATTTAAAGACATAATTTGGTTGTTCTAAGTCTTCAAATCCTGGGGGTTCACTTATACTTCTTCTTTAATAAATCCATTTAAAAATGCAGATTTTACGTCCATTTGAAATAGCTTGAATCCTTTGTGTGCTGCATAGGCCAACAACATCCTAATGGATTCAAGTCTTGCTACTGGAGCATAGGTCTCGTCATAGTCTAACCCTTCTACTTGACTGAATCCTTTAGCTACTAACCTAGCTTTGTTTCTAACTATTTCACCTTGATCGTTTAATTTGTTTCTAAAAACCCATTTAGTGTCAATTATGGATTTGTTAACGGGTTTAGGCACTAATTCCCAGACCTGATTTCTTTCAAATTGGGTCAATTCTTCTTGCATTGCTAGAGTCCAATCTGGGTCTGGTAGGGCTTCTTCTATGGTTTTGGGTTTGATTTTTGAAATCAAGACTATTTGGCTCTGGTTTCTATAAGATGATCTTGTTCTGACTCCTACAGTTGGGTCACCCAAAATTTGGTCAGATGGGTGATTTGTGCTTGTCCTAGTTGGTCGTATACCATTTGAGTTAGTGATTTGTTCTTCAGATTCAATAGGTTCAGGTTGAATTTCGTCATCTTCTCTGTTTACTGGGTTAATATTTTCTGTATTTTCATTTTCATTTATTGTGTTGGGTAATTTATTTTCTTCATCAAATATTATATTTATTGTTTCTTCTACTTTTAAGGTATTTTTGTTATACACTCTATATGCTCTACTGGTTGTTGAATACCCTAAAAATATTCCCGGGGTTATTTTTGATGTAAATTTCCCTAAGTAGTCTTTAGTGTTCAAAATGAAGACTTTACACCCAAATACTTTTAAATAGTTTAAGTTGGGAATTTTATTATAATAAATTTCATAGGGTGTTTTATTTTGAAATTTGTTAATTAAAATCCTATTTTGAATGTAACATGCTGTACTAACTGCTTCAGCCCAGAATTAATTAGATAGTTTATATTCGTTTAACATGGTTCTAGCAGCTTCTTGTAGGGTTCTATTTTTACGTTCTACTAAACCATTTTGTTGAGGGGTCCTAGGGTAGGAGTATTCATGTTTGTACCCATTTATTTCACAAAATTCAGTAAAGTTGTGATTCTCAAATTCTCCTCCATGGTCACACTACAACAAAAATAGCTTTTCGCAGCGCGCAAATTCGCTTTCCTCAGCGCGCATTGCATGTTGCACAATTAAAAGCTGTTAAAAGTCCTAAATTATTGATAGCGTACTTTGCGCGCTGCGGATAATATTATCCGCGGCGTGCTTTTCACGCCGCGGATAATACTTTTCGCGGCATGCTTTGCACGCTGCGGATAATACTTTCCGCGGCATGCTTTGCGCGCCGCGGATAATAGTTTCCGCGGCGTGCTTTGCGCGCTACGGAAAGTATTATCCGCAACGCACAAAGCACGCTACAAATAGTAGTTTTCGCGGCGTGCTTTGCGCGCTGAGGATAATATTATCCGTAGCGCGCAAAGCACGCCGCAGAAAGCATTTTTATGCACTAAGGATAATAATCTGTAGCTTATAAATGTACGCTGTTGATAGTCTTAACTATATTAAAAAAAATATTAATTTGATGAAAATAATAAACCAAAATTTTACAATAAATTTAATGCAAATAAATCCACAAAATTAACAAAAGTCATAGTTTTTCATTATACCAAAAAAAATTAAAGATCCTAAACAAGATACAAAATCTCTATCAAACTAGTTATTACATAACAACAATTAAACTTACAATCTACACAAATTAGTATATTATGTATCAATCACACAATACTATAAATTTCGATAACCATGCAACCGTGCTTCCTATTGCATCATTAAGAAACTGCATTTCATCATTTGGTCGAATTCGGTCCACCTTTTCCACCAAAACTTTATCAGCCCAAACTTTCCAACATGATCCACCAAGAATAACGTGATGCACTTTTGTATTTGGATCTGTGGATGCAATTCGACCTTCTACAACAACTTATTCATCAGCAGACCAATGAAGCAACTTACATTTAGTATTAGCACATATATCTCCACGACTCGCATTTCTCGAATTTGACTGTAAATAAACAATACAAAGTTATTAATTCAATCATATATATTTTTGTAACAATTTTGTGATTCAGAAACACATAATTTTATAATAATCACCTGAAAAACATGACCAAAATCACCACTTTTTTTTGCACCAATATTAATATCGTTATTGCTACCAAATTCATTCCCAATACCGCTACAAATACCACCACTAGCAATATAATTTTATAACCAAATCGTGTCAAACAATGTCATCATGATAATTCAAAAGCATTTAAGTGTACATATCAAACTTATTTTATATATATTGTTTACTTACTAACCTATTCTGGATGATTTTGTTGCCTCATTTCTTGCATTTGTTGTTGAACATTTTGTACTACAGTTTGAAGTTATTGAACTATTCCATTTTGTTGCACAGAAGCTCCAACTTTCGATGGTGTTACTCCAAAGCCCATTCCACGCACTCTACCCGAGCTTCATTGCCAAACACAATGCTAATTGCATCATCAGCAATATTAGTTATGTTTTGAGATTCGGGTGGACATTCTAATATTTTTTCTGTAACAAAAAATAACTTTCAATATATTATCATTAATATAATAGATGACTATACTGAACATCAACATATAATGCATGTAAATGAAATCAACATATAATGCACGTAGTTCAATAAAATCACATGTGCGTACTTCAACAAAAGATCTAATTGGTTGTTTTAGATAATTATTCTAAGAAATTGGTATAGGCCCAGTAGCACATCTATGTTTATGCAAATGTATGTCCATTTGTTTTCTCAATATTGCAATAAAAACCACAATTATTATGATTGAACAGAATGATTTACTCATTCAAACTTTAGAGAACTATACCAAGCTAAATGATCAAGTAAAAGCAGAAATTCTGGTATTTGTAAATGAAATTTGGATGACTTCAAAATCAAAAGGAAAGAATGACTAAAGTTGGCCAACAACATTCTTAAGCATAAAGAAGTTATAACTTGAGAATTACTTTATGAAGATTTCCTGCATGGAGATTGGAAACACGTGCAAGTTTGGTTAGTGTACGAATGAAGCTCCTTTACATAGTTGGTTAATGAAAGAACCAAAGGAGCCAAAGATTGATAAGCTTCACAAAGTCTGATGAATTTAAGTTTGGTACAGTTGGAACTTCTGTTCAATATAATACATCTGTTCTCCAAAGGAAACTCCTTGCTTCATTTGATAAGGTCATGATGCAAAGCAGAACAATTAGAGCTATGTATTATATGGTTTCGTTAGCATTCTTGGACATATCTTAGATCCAAGTAATAGGCAAGGAGTTATAGAAAAAACAAGATTAGTGGAATACTTGCTTAACATGATAAAAGTTTTTCTACAGAGACATTGGTAAGAGTATAAATGGAGATCTTAAGTATAAATGCTTATGAAAAACCATATCAGTGGAATAAAATTTCAAAGAAATCTAAAATGAATGAACATGCTTACCATTTTCTCTCCAACGGCTTGAGTACTAGGCTCCCCATTTTTTCTCTTGTGACCTTCAATCCAAACTTGCGATCTCGTAATTTTTGTATCCATCGGACTTGTCTTTTCCTTAAATATAAAAATATATACAAAATCATTACAGCATAACTTAAAAGATGCATATATCATTAATTATTACTTAAATTATAATAAATTAAAAATAATTACCATAATGTGAGTCAAACGAGCATAGCCCCTTTGACTCATTGTGTGAATGTGGTCTTGTTTTTCCCTCATTGCTCTAAATCTTGCACTCTTTTCCTAAGATTAGTCAAAATCGCATAATCAAACTCTCCAACATATTAAAACTTAGTAGTCTCTTACCCAACCATAGTATTAGAATAAATTCAGTGCATTCCCATCCAACTCATGGTCTAAGTGAATAAATACTTACTTGAAAGGTAGATGATAATGTCCTCTGTACAAACAAGTCCCACTAATTTTGGTCCATAAATTCAGGCTTCAACAAATTGAGATCTCGTGAAGCCACTCGACTTGTATTAGCTTCTCGTACAAGTATTTGCAATTTGGATTTTCTATCACGCCACAATTTAGCTAACTTTTGAAAAATTATTTCTTTTCCCAATCCTCAACTTTATAAGTCATCTGTACATTTAATAACACAAAAATATGTCTACATTTTGTTATAAAAATGGAAATGAAAAATTAAGTAACTAAATATATTACCTAAAGACAACTCCACATCCTATCTTTCACTTCTTCATCAATATCACTCCATCCATCTAATGTATATGGCACAAATTCCTTTATCATGCAACCTAGGAAAGAAGCGTACTTCACTAAATTATCTCTAATCGGCTGACCAAACTCATTACGCTCCATCTCTTTGCATTTGTCTTGGCCACTAACCATTTTCAACTTTGATGCACCCCGTCCTTTTTTCTTATCAATTTTCTCATCAGCAATTGGTTCTTTACCATGCAAATCTTCTGATGAATTGGCTGAATTGTTAGAGTCCATTCTCGATAACTTATTAGTTATATTTTCCTGTTAAATAACGAAAAGAGATATTGAAATTTCTTTAGTAAAATAAACCAAGATTTAAAATAGAATACAATATCACCTGAATTTCAGCTACAGATCCTTTGCCACATTTTTTAACCATTTTACTCATCCTTTGAAAGCTATGTAATGACCTGGTCAAACATGTAATATGACATGATGCATTGCTGAAAATAAATAAGCAGACAAATATATTGAAACACTAAATAAAGAGTTATGCAATTATTGATAAGAACATGTATCAATAAAAATAAATAACTATAAAATATATAGTTGAAAATGCCCATCATGTCTCAATCACATCAATTCCCTCACACTCATTCCTTGAGTAGGGTTCTTTCTTAGTAATGTTAATCTCAAGTTGGGATGCATCAAGAGGTGTTGATGACGTATAAGCATCTTCTTCAAGCATGTTCATGTTATGACAAATCGAAGCAAACTAGTAAAATACTTGATCATTTTATAAAGAAGAAAGACATGACTCTTGGAGCGTAAATATTGTAAGACAAATCAAAGTATTAAGCAATCGAAACTAAAAAATCTTTTATATAAATCGCTCACAAAAAGAGGATGTGAAATTGTAATTATTAATCCAACTCCTCCACTGCATTCTATAGAATTGATCATCCCTAACCAATTCTGTTAAATCAGAATTAATCTATGCTGTGGGAAGAATTTAAAAGAAAAATAATAATAACAATTTGAGACACTATACTCCAAAATAATTTCTAAGAAAAATAAGAGGAAAGAAAGGAGGAAGTAGCTAACCTTCTCGGCTACCAAAGAAATACATCTCTCTCGATATAAGTCCAAAAAAAAAAAAAAACTTATACCACTGGTCCAGCAGATCACATAATGCAATTTGTCGACTAATAAAACCCAAAAGATCACATATAAATCTAAAAAGGACAGGCAATGATATTCCAGAAGATCACAAGTCAAAAATTTGTCGACTAATAGAAGTGCAATAAATTGCATAGAGATCAACTCTAGGAAGTATGAAAAGGAATAGTCTAAAATATGAAACCCAAAAGTTTAGCAGGTACATTAGACAGCAGAAAAACAGAATCACATAATGCAATTTGCTTGGAGGTGAAACTAAATCTTGGAAACACATCTGATACAGACTAAAACTAGATGTGCATTAAATGTAATTACTAAGTTCTAGCATACATAACCAGAGTGGCATGAAAACTCATGAACTTGGACTGGTCCACAATATAAATACGTCAAACAACTGGAATGGGGATCAAAGAAAAAAATTGATAGAACAATGTTGTGCTGGCAATATGAACATGCAAGATTAAAATCTTCAATGTAAGTAGAATGAACATAAAATCGTAAAATATATAAATACACTCGAGCTCCAATTTATGAATAAAACTACTTGCTATAGATGCCGCCCAAATAAGTTTAGGGACATAGAGATTAGGGTTACCTTTGCTTTGAGCTTTTGGCTTGATGTAGAGTGTGGAGTGGCTATCAAAGGGCTTGCTTACTCTTGTTGTGGTCCTATGATACGGAGAGATGGAAGGAAGTCTTGCAGCGACAGCGAGTGCGGAGAGGTAGAGTGGAGTCGTGTGGCCGGCGATGGTCAGTGCAGAGAGGCGGAGAGGATTCCTACGGCTGGTGGCGGTGAGTGCCGAGAGGTAGAGAGAAGTCCGGCGACGGCGACGGCGACGACGACGGTAGTGAAGAGAGGCAGAACTATTGCGGAGAGGTTGCGGCGAAGGCTTCGGCGGCGAAGGCTTCAGGTGATGGATATGCCCTATGCGTTTTTTTTTTATTTAGCAGGATCTTACTCTTTATTTAACCAAGTTAATTACAATGAACGCATATAACTAATCGCAAGGAGTTGTTGACTTTTTTAACCAAGTTGCAAGTTGTTGATTTTTTTAACCAATTAAGTTATGTTTTCGTTTCATGTATTTTTTTTAATTTAATTTTGTTTAATATAACTTTATTTTTTTTATTACTTTTTCTTTATTATTTCCAAACTAATCATTAAATTTTAATCATGTTTTTTTATTGATTACTTTTGCACGCTGTTATTATTATTAACTATTCGCAGCATACATTAACATGCATGCCGTTAATAATATATTATTGACGGCGTGCTTTTAATGCGCGCTGTTAATACCTTTTTTTATTTCAAATTTCATACTATTAACAGCGTACATCAACATGCACGTCGTTAATAATACTATTAACGGCATGCTTTTAATGTACGCTATTAATAGCACGCTGCGAAAAGTGATTTTTGTTGTAGTGTCACTTCTTATTCTTTTAATTTTAGCATCTTTTTCATTTTCTGTTAATTTGCAAAAATTACTAAATATTTCAAAGATTTCATCTTTTCTTTTTAGAAATTTTACCCAGGTGAACCTGGAGAAGTCATCTATTATAACTAAGCAATACTGGTTCTTACTTAGTGACTTGGCTCCATGTGAGTCAAATAGGTCTTGGTGAAGGAGCTCAAGTAAACAAGTAGTTCTAACTAGATTGGTTGACTTGTGGGTTGACTTAGTTTGTTTTCCTTGTTGACACGCATTACAGATTGAATTTTCAATAACTTTTAATTTGGACAATCCTCTGACTAGTCCATTTTGACTCATTTTTGAAATGAGTCTCGTGTGAGTGTGACCGAATCTCCTGTGCCACAACTCAGTTTCCTCTTGTTGTGTTAGAAAACACTTTATTGAGGGTGTTGATAGATAAATGGTGTAGACATTATCTTTCCTAGTGCCCTTAAGTATGATTTTTGGATTATCAATATGTTTGACTATACATTCGGACTTGGTAAAAGTAACTGAGTAACCAGTATCGCATAATTGACTTATACTTAATAAATTAAAATTAAAATTTTCAACTAATAACACTTTTTGAATAATAAAATCGGAGTTAAGTTCGATATTACCTTTTCCGATTACTTTCAGTTTTCCATCGTTGCCGAAAGTAACTGATCCTAGGTTCTTTAATTTTAGCTTAGTGAACTTCAACCTATCTCCAGTCATATGTCTGGAGCATCCACTGTTCAACATCCATTGATCTAATTCCTACACATAAAGTAGTTGATGGATCAAAAGACAGTTTGATTGAAATAAGTCCTTAATTTTGCATCTTACCCAATCTGAGTTAACAATTAGTTAATTCTATGGGTGTTTGTATGGTGGTTTAACGTTTAATTGAAGAATTTTTTAAAAATGTTTAGGTTTGAAAAATATTTTAAGTTAATTTTAATTTTAAAAATATTTAAGTTGATTTTAATTTTGAAAAATATTTAAGTTGATTTTAATTTTGAAAAATATTTAAGTTAATTTTAATTTTGAAAAATATTTAAGTTAATTTTAATTTTGAAAAATATTTAAGTTGATTTTAAGTTGATTTTAATTTTGAAAATTTTAATTTGATTTTAATTTTGAAAAATATTTAAGTTAATTTTAATTTTGAAAAATATTTAAGTTGATTTAGTTGATTTTAATTTTGAAAAATATTTAAGTTGATTTTAATTTTGAAAAATATTTAAGTTAATTTTAATTTTGAAAATATTTAAGTTGATTTTAATTTTGAAAATATTTAAGTTAATTTTAATTTTGAAAATATTTAAGTTGATTTTAATTTTGAAAAATATTTAAGTTAATTTTAATTTTGAAAATATTTAAGTTGATTTTAATTTTGATAAATATTTAAGTTGATTTTAATTTTGAAAAATATTTAAGTTAATTTTAATTTTGAAAATATTATTGGTGCGGGAAGCATCCGACGATCGAACCTGAGTTTTGATAATGGCTAAGGATTCAAAGTTAAGGTGTGTTGTGGACGGATGTGCTTGATTGAGTGTTTCAGGTAAGTCCTAACTGTGGTTAAGTAAGGTAAAAACCCTAGGGGGTGGTAACCCTAGGTCATAGGGAGTGGTAACCCTATGCTGAAAGTCTTGGTGGGTCGAGTGCTTCAGGCAAAAGTCCTAGAGGGTGGCAACCCTAGGTGGAAAATCCTGGTGTCGCGAACCAGGTGGAAGATTGGACGGGTCGGTAAGCGGGTGTCCAGCAGAAAGTCCGGATGTATCGAACACCGAGCAAAAGTCCAGTTGATCTGGAGAATCGCACTGGCAAAAGGTAAAATCTCCTGAGTGGAGTAGGTGAGGACGCGTTCCCCGTAGAGGGAACAGTAGGTGTCGGGTCGACCTAGGGCTTCCGGTCGGAAACCCGAAGTCAGACCCGGACAGTCTGGTGACTGTCAAGTTTATATATATATTATCTTTTGTGTTCTAACTCTGTTTTGCAGGTAACTAACAATTTTATGCAGAGTTAGAACTGACCGGGATCGGTTGACCGAACCTTAGATTCGGTCGATCGAACCTCCAAGCTACCAGATCAGATCTCCAAAAGTTGGACCGGGTTCGACCAGGGATCGGTCGACCGGACCTTGGGATTGGTCGACCGGACCTTGGGATCGGTCGACCGAACCTGCGATAGGTGTCGACTGGATCAAGCCGAGGTGTGCGGGTCAGAGGAGACTGATCGGTCGACCGGACCCTGGGATCGGTCGACCGAACCCAGGGATAGAGTTTGACCAGATCGAAGTGGAGCGACGGATTGACGGATCAGATACGGTGGAGATCATCTGATCGGTCGACCGAACATGAGGATCGGTAGATCGATCCGCTTCGGGTCAAACCTGATCTCGAGACTTGGGGATCTGGATCAGACCTTGCAGAGCTATAAAAAGAGGCCTCGAGGTGCAGCTCAGATTATCGAATTTCGAACAGAAGTGTTGTGCTCTTGTGTGCTCCATACGCTTCAACAACGCCCTGCTGCTTCAACGAACTGAAACTCCAAAGCTCTTCTATTTGCTTGTTCGTTGGTATAACTTTCTTATTTGCACTTAACTGTAATTGCTTCTAGCTTGTAATAATTCCGGATTTATAGTTGTTGCCCACCGAAAGCGGTCAAGGACCGCGGGCCTTCGAGTAGGAGTCGAGATAGGCTCCGAACGAAGTAAAACACTTGCGTCTTTTGTGTTTGCATTTACTTTCCGCTGCATTTCTACTCTGTGTCTTAAATCATTAAAAATAGGAGTGCTATTCACCCCCCCCCCCCTCTAGCGATTTCGATCCATCAATTGGTATGAAAACATAGTCTCACATTGAAAAGAATTTAGATATCTCCACAATTGCATGATATTGTCTACTTTGGGCAAGGTTTGAGTGGGGGATTGTTGGGGTTGCAAGGTTACAAACATAGTCCCACATTGAAAACACATGGGAAAGATCATGGGTTTATAAGAGAAAGATATCTCCATTGGCATGAAGCCTTTTGGGTAGAGCCCAAGAGCAAAACCATGAGGGCTCAGGCCCAAAGTGGAGATATCTTTCTCTTATAAACCCATGATCTTTCCCATGTGTTTTCAATGTGGGACTATGTTTGCAACCTTGCAACCCCAACAATCCCCCCCTCAAACAAAGGACCACAGGCTTCCCACGTCCGATCATCGACCCACCAGGTCTTCCTGCCCCTCGGTCCACCCGACCTACTAGGACTTCCTGCCTGGTGTCTGGTCCTCTTGATTCGAACATAGGAGCCCCCACTTCCTTCTAATTTTAGTATCTTTTTCATTTTCTGTTAATTTGCAAAAATTACTAAATATTTCAAAGGTTTCATCTTTTGTTTTTAGAAATTTTACCCAGGTGAACCTGGAGAAGTCATCTATTATAACTAAGCAATACTGGTTCTTGCTTAGTGACTTGGCTCCGTGTGAATCAAATAGGTCTAGGTGAAGGAGCTCAAGTAAACAAGTAGTTCTAACTAGATTGGTTGACTTGTGAGTTGACTTGGTTTGTTTTCCTTGTTGACACGCATTACAGATTGAATTTTCAATAACTTTTAATTTGGGCAATCCTCTGACTAGTCCATTTTGACTCATTTTTGAAATGAGTCTCGTGTGAGTGTAACCCAATCTCTTGTGCCACAACTCAGTTTCCTCTTGTTGTGTTAGAAAACACTTTATTGAGGGTGTTGGTAGATAAATGGTGTAGACATTATCTTTCCTAGTGCCCTTAAGTATGATTTTTGGATTATCAATATGTTTGACTATACATTCGGACTTGGTAAAAGTAACTGAGTAACCAGTATCGCATAATTGGCTTATACATAATAAATTAAAATTAAAATTTTCAACTAATAACACTTTTTGAATAATAAAATCGGAGTTAAGTTCGATATTACCTTTTCCGATTACTTTCAGTTTTCCATCGTTTCCGAAAGCAACTGATCCTAGGTTCTTTAGTTTTAGCTTAGTGAACTTCAACCTATCTCCAGTCATATGTCTGGAGCATCCACTGTCCAACATCCATTGATCCAATTCTTACACATAAAGTAGTTGATGGATCAAAAGATAGTTTGATTGAAGTAAGTCCTTAATTTTGCATCTTACCCAATCTGAGTTAGCAATTAGTTAATTCTATGGGTGTTTGTATGGTGGTTTAAAATCAACTTAAATATTTTTCAAAATTAAAATCAACTTAAATATTTTCAAAATTAAAATTAACTTAAATATTTTTCAAAATATTGTTGGGACTATGTGGGACTATGTTTGCAACCTTGTATACCAAGGTTGCAAACATAGTCCCATATTAGAAACACATGGGAAAGATCATGGGTTTATAAGAGAAAAGATATCTCCATTGGCATGAGGCCTTTTGGGGAGAGCCCAAGAGCAAAGCCATGAGGGTCTAGGCCCAAAGTGGACAATATCATGCAATTGTGGAGATATCTAAATTCTTTTCGATCCTACAATTGGTATCAGAGCCCGGACTGCCAGAAGGTTTAACCGCCGACTGTGCACAAGAGCTATGGTCTGATTGAGCCATGTGGGTACAATATTGACCTCGAAAAAAGAAAGTGGGGGCTCCTATGTTCGGATCAAGAGGACCAGACACCAGGCAGGAAGTCCTAGTTGCGACTAGGCAAGGAAGTCCTAGTAGGTCGGGTGGACCGAGGGGCAGGAAGACCTAGTGGGTCAAGGATCGGACGTGGGAATCCTATGGTCCTTTGTTTGAGGGGGGGATTGTTGGGGTTGCAAGGTTGCAAACATAGTCCCATATTGGAAACACATAGGAAAGATCATGGGTTTATAAGAGAAAAGATATCTCCATTGGCATGAGGCCTTTTGGGCGGAGCCCAAGAGCAAAACTATGAGGGTTTACGCCCAAAGTGGACAATATCATGTAATTGTGGAGATATCTAAATTCTTTTCGATCCTACATGTGCAGCTTGACCAATTTGTCCCATAGCCCTTTTGCATTTTCGAAAGGTTTGACCCAGTTGAATTCTTCCTTGGATAGTCCACATTATAGGGTGTTCAGTGCCTTTGAGTCGGCTTGGGCCTTCTTCTTCGTATCTAGGTTCCTATTTTCTGGGTCGATTGGTACTTTTGTTACTTCATATATAGGCGTCATGTACTCTCGTCGGATGGAGAACCATTGGTCGAAGTCCGTCTTGAGGTACACCTCCATTCTCCTCTTCTAGTAAGGGAAATCATCCCCGCTGAAGAGTGGAGGGCAAGCGGTGTTGTAGCCTTCGCCTTGGGCCGTTAAAAAAACTACACACACAAAGCTAAACTAACAAAAAAAAATCACAAGACAAGGTCTTGGATTAGTAGTGTGGAAGAAGAGTAAAAATACCAACTTGAACTAGATCGAAAAGCTAAATTCCAAAAAAGGCAAAACTGAGAGAAATTAATAGAAACCCCCCCTCGATTGGTGGTTACACTAATTCAGAGCGAATCTTCTTTGATACCACTTGTGGAATCTATGAGAACGTTAGAAGGGGGTTAAAGTATGTGTATTTAAAAACTTATTCTTTTTTTAAACTTGTAAAACAAGTGAATGCGCAGTGGAATAAAAGAAAATAAAACAAGAGACAAAAATAAGACACGATTAGTTACTTGGTTCGGAGCCTTCGGTGACTCCTACTCTAAGATTCATGCCCCTCGGACCTATTGATGGACAATCCACTAAATTCTCTACCAGTAAACTCTCGATAGAGTAATCAAGTACAAGAAAAATATAGAATAGTGTAACAAGCTATACTTTCTTTAAGCAAGTATAATAAAGAACAATAGTAAATTTGTTACCAACACAAAAGATGGAGATTTAGATGTACTCGTGTATTGGTGTCAGTCTTCCAGCAGTGGTCGGGTGAAGTAGAGTAGTAGAATGATGTCAGAGTAGCTAAACGGTCAAGGATTAGCATTTCTGAGTTGTATTGAGGCTGTTGGTTGAGGCTCCTTTCATAAGTATTTCCGGGCGCTTGAACCACCCCAAGCACCTAGACCACCCCAGGCGTCTGGATCGAGACCTATACGATTCTACTTCGTCGCTGAATTATCCATGTCTGGGCACTTGGACCTGGTCCGAGCGCTTGGACCACTGACATGGTCGCACCTCGGTGAGGCTCTATCCGGTAGCCTTCATCCACTCTCGGGCGCCTGGACGATGACGTGTGTCAACCAATCAGAGTGCACCATCTCATCTGTGTGGGCAACTAGGTTGGGGCCAATCCAAGCACCTGACCTTGGTCCTGGCGCTTGGACTCTACCTGGGTGCCTGGAGATCCTTTTTCTAGTAAATTGATTTCCTGAATTACAAGGTTAGTGTTGGTGCAATCGACTTCTAGGGTTTCGATGTTTGATAATGTACCTAAGTTTGGTTAATTTGACCAAGGTTTGACCCAAATATGACTTGATGTTTGGGAGAGAGAGAAGTCTAGTCAAGGCTAGATGACTAGCAAAGGTAAGTCCTAACCAAAGGTTAGGCAAAGTGGAAGTCCTGGTGAGTGAAACCAGACCCTAGTGAGTGAAGCTAGTGTTGGTTGCTACTCGGAAAACCTATAGGTTCCACTGTACAAAAATTTTGTACAAAGGTCTGAACCTTTTCCTAGCTACCATGTGTTCTTTTAAATTAAATTTTGGATCGCCTGCGGAACTTAACACGTTTGATCCAAAACTTAATCTATTTGTTCTTTTAGGTTTTGACTTGGATCTCCTGCGGAACTTAACACGTTCGACCCAAGTCTCCTTAAGTTATTAATTCCATTAAATATTAATTTTCCACAAAAGGTTCCCAGTACTGACGTGGCGAGGCACATGGCCTTCTTGGATATGGGAGCAACCACCACCGACTAGACAAAACCTTTAATAGAAAGCTAATATTTAATTTCCTAAAATAACTTTAGGTTAACCAAAGAGAACAATCAAATCACAAGGAAAAGAAAGAAAACAAAAGAACACAACATCGAAAAACATATTCGAAATACTAGAACGTAAGCCTCTTGTATTTGGTATTATTTCCATAAATAACTAGCATGATGCGGAAATAAAAATTACTAGTTATACCTTGTAGAAAAACCTCTTGATCTTCTACCGTATTCCTCTTCTAACCTCGGACGTTGTGTGGGCAACGATCTTCCGAGACGAGAAACCACCAATCACCTTCTTCTCCTCCTAGCTAGGTTCGGCCAACAAAGAGGAAGCTTCACCAAGGAAGAAAATCAAAATACTAACCAAGCTCCAAGAGATGCTAGCTTTCTCTCCTTCTTCTTCTTCTTCTCCGAGTAGTATCCGGCCACCACAAGAGCTCCAAGGAAGGGAGAGAGGTTCGGCCACCACAAGAGGAAGAGAGGGAGAGGTTGGCCGGCCACACCAAGGAACAAAAGAGGGAGAGAAATAATAGATGTTGTGTCTCATGAAGGCACCCCTACCCCTTCTTTTATATTCCTTGGCTTAGGCAAATTAGGAAATTTATTTACAATAAAATTTCCTTAATTTCCTTGACATGATTTATTTGAGAAAAATAAAATAAAATTTCCCAAATAAACTCTAATGGCCGGCCACATCAAGAGGAAGCAAATTGGACAAGTTTCAATCAACAATTAAAACTTTCCTTATTTGTTTCCGGAAATTTTAAAAATAAAATTTCTCTTTAAAAATCTCTTCATGGTTAATAAAAGGAAATTTCTATAATTTTAATTTTATTAACATGTGAATAATTTTAAAGAGAAAAATAAAATATCTCTCCAATCTACAAATAAGGAAAGAGATCTAATCTCTTTCTTTAATCTTTTGTAGATCTTTTACAAGAGAGATATTTTAATTTTAATTATCTTTAAATTATATCTTCCACATAATAATAAAAATTAAAATTAAATTTCTTTTTTATTTTAATTTGGCCGGCCCTACTAGCTTGGGTTCAAGCTAGGGCCGGCCACCCAATTTTATACCTAGGCCGGCCCTAGCTTGTTCCCAAGCTAGCTTGGCCGGCCCCTATTGGGTGGGTATATAAGGTGGGTATAGGTGGGTATAGAACTCTATAAATAAGAGGCTACGATAGGGACCGAGAGGAGAAATTGGTTTTGGTCTCTCGATAAAATTAAGCATCCCGTGTTCGCCCCGAACACACAACTTAATTTTATCAATGATAATTCATTCCACTAGAGAATTATCATTGAACTACCGCACCAATCCCAAATTACATTTTTGGGCTCCTTCTTATTATGAGTGTATTAGTCTCCCTGTGTTTAAGATATCGAATGTCCACTAATTAAGTGAGTTACTGACAACTCATTTAATTAATATCTAAGTCCAAGAGTAGTACCACTCAACCTTATCGTCATGTCGGACTAAGTCCACCTGTAGGGTTTAACATGACAATCCTTATGAGCTCCTCTTGAGGACATTATCAACCTAGTATCTCTAGGACACAGTTTCCTTCTATAATCAACAACACACACTATAAGTGATATCATTTCTCAATTTATCGGGCTTGTTGATTTATCGAACTAAATCTCACCCATTGATAAATTAAAGAAATTAATATCAAATATATGTGCTTGTTATTATATTAGGATTAAGAGCACACACCTCCATAATAACCAAGGTCTTTGTTTCTTTATAAAGTCAGTATAAAAGAAACGACCTCAAATGGTCCTACTCAATACACTCTGAGTGTACTAGTGTAATTATACAGTCAAGATAAACTGACACCTAATTACACTACGACCTTCTAATGGTTTGTTCCTTTCCATTTTGGTCGTGAGCTACTGTTTATAATTTATAAGGTACTGATAATATCATCTTCTGTATGTGACACCACATACTATATTATCTACAATATAAATTAATTGAACAACTACAACTAAATGTAGAAAATTTGACCAAATGTGATTCTTTATTTATAATGAATGTTTACAAAGCTTAGGCTTTCAGTATACACTCTAACAATCTCCCACTTATACTAATGACTAAGCTGCCATATCTTCTACCATACATCTGATTCCCATTCCCTCCACATGCCGATCGAAAGCTTTCGCCGGAAGGGCCTTAGTGAAAGGATCTGCCAGGTTATCCGCTGATGCAATCTTGGCGATGACAACTTCTCCTCGCTTCACGATATCTCGTATCAGGTGGTACTTCCGCTCTATATGTTTACTTGCCTTATGAGCTCGTGGTTCTTTCGAGTTTGCAACTGCACCGCTATTATCACAATAAATTGTGATGATTTTGGGCAAACCAGGAATCACATCTAAGTCCATTAGAAAGTTCCTGAGCCATACTGCTTCTTTAGCTGCCTCAGAGGTATACTCAGCTTCCATGGTTGAGTCCGAAACGCATTCTGCTTAACACTCCTCCATGAAATGGCTCCACCTCCTAAAGTAAACACATAGCCCGATGTAGACTTACTGTTATCCCTATCTCTGGAAATCCACTGTAACCCACAGGGAGCAAATCGTCCGCTTGGTAAACTAGCATATAATCTCTAGTCCTTCTCGGGTACTTCAATATATGCTTTACAGCAGTCCAATGTCCTTGTCAGAGTTACTCGATATCTACGACCATGCCCATGAAAACAAATATCAGGTCTCGTACATAGCATTGCATACATTAGGCTTCCTACAGCCGAAGCATAAGGAACTGCTTTCATGTCCTCTATCTCTTTCGACGTCTTTAGAGACATCTCTTTAGATAGAGCTATCCCATGTCTAAAAGGTAAGAAACCTTTCTTGGAATCCTGCATGCTAAAACGAGCAAGGATTGTATCTATATATGAAGCTTGGGACAGACACAACATTCTTTTCTTACGATCCCTTATAACTTTGATCCCAAGAATGTGTGCACAATCTCCTAAGTCCTTCATATCAAATTGTTTGGACAACCATACCCTTACGTCTGATAATACCTTGACATTGTTGCCAATTAACAAAATATCATCTACGTATAGTACAAGAAATACCACCACGTTACACTTCTTATATACACAAGACTCATCCGGACTTTGAATAAATCCATATGACTGGATTACTTCATTAAACCGGATGTTCCAAGACCTTGAAGCTTGCTTCAGTCCATAAATGGACCGATTGAGCTTGCACACTAGATGCTCTTTGCCTTTTTCAATGAACCCTTCTGGTTGCTTCATATGGATGTTCTCTTCAAGACTTCCATTAAGGAAAGCTGTCTTGACATCCATTTGCCAAATCTCATAATCCATATGAGCAGCAATGGATAAGAGTATCCGGATAGACTTAAGCATGGCTACCGGTGAAAAGGTTTCCTCATAATCGATTCCCTCTTTCTGAGTGTACCCTTTTGCAACAAGCCTAGCTTTGAAGGTTTCTACCTTCCCGTCTGTCCCTCTTTTCCTTTTGTAGATCCACTTACATCCAACGGCTTTTACACCATCAGGTGGTTCTACAAGCTCCCAGACCTTATTAGAGTACATAGACTCTATTTCAGAATTCATCGCCTTTTGCCAAGATGCTGCATCTGTATCTTGGAGTGCTTCATCATATGTCCGGGGATCAGGTTCATGTTTACCTGGGATCAAATCCGAAGACTCTCCCAAAAACATGAATCTTTCAGGTTGCCTCACAACCCTCCCACTACGACGAGGCACTGTCTGTGGTTGTGTATCATGTGTGACATGTGTTGCAGTCTCTTGTGGTACTTCATCTTGTACTGTTGGTACTAAAGTAGACGTGTCCTCTCTTAGTTCTTCTAAAACAACTTTACTACTGGGCTTGTGATCCATTATATAGTCTTCTTCTAAAAACTGGGCATTGGTGCTAACAATGACCTTTTGGTCTTTAGGACTATAAAATAAACCACCTTTCGTTCCTTTGGGATATCCTACAAACACGCGAACTTCTGTACGAGACTCTAACTTATCAGCATCTGGTTTCAGCACATGTGCTGGACTACCCCAAATCTGAATATGTCTTAGACTGGATTTTCGCCCATTCCACAATTCTATGGGAGTAGAAGAAACTGATTTAGAAGGTATTAAGTTCAGAACGTATACTGCTGTTTCCAGAGCATATCCCCAAAATGAATTTGGTAATTCTGAATAACTCATCATCGATCTAACCATCTCCATAAGAGTCCTATTCCTTCGTTCTGCTACACCATTCTGTTGGGGTGTTCCAGGTGCAGACAATTGGGATTGAATCGCGGCCTCTGATAAGTAATTCCTAAACTCTCCTAAGAGGTATTCGCCACCACGATCAGATCGTAGTGTCTTGATACTTTTACCTAATCGTTTCTCCACATCAGCCTTGTATTCTTTGAACTTGTCAAAGCACTCGGACTTGCGGCGCATTAGGTAAATGTATCCATATCTTGAATAATCGTCTATGAAAGAGACAAAATATTCAAAACCTCCTCTTGCCTGGACAGACATAGGACCACACAAATCAGAGTGAACCAACTCTAACACTTCTTTGGCTCTATACCCCTTGGCCTTGAACGGCCTCTTGGTCATTTTACCTTCTAAGCAAGATTCACAAGTTGGAAAATTTTCCAACTCTAATGAACTCAAAAGTCCATCGGCTATAAGCCTCTGAATCCTACTTAAATTAATATGACCAAGTCTTAGATGCCAAAGATATGCTTGGTTCATTTCTGAAGGTTCTTTTCTCTTATTAGAATTAGAAGATGAGTTATAAATTTCCATGTTTTGCTTTGTGGAAGAAATTGGATTTAAAATATACAAATTGCCAACTAATGCACCAGAACAGATAATCACTTTATTTCTTTTAATAACTACATCGTTACTGAAAGAAACTGAATATCCATCTATAAACAGTTTAGAAACTGAAATTAAATTCTTTCTAAAACTGGGTACATAAAGACAATTTCTTAAAACCAAATTTCTATTTCTACTAAAAGACAAGTAGACGTCTCCCACTGCAACAGCTGCCACCTTAGTAGCATTGCCCATGTAGACGGTAATCTCCCCTTCAGATAGTCGTCGGGTTTCCTGGAATTGCAGACATGATCAGTGGCTCCCGTATCTACACACCAGGTGCTGGTAGATAACACCGCTAAACATGTTTCAACAACCAGAGCATGAGATATACCTTTGTTTTGGTTCCTACGAGGACAGTCCGCCTTCCAATGTCCTGCCTGCTTGCAGATGAAGCACTTGCCCTTCGGCTTCTTCACTCCAGCTTTAAATCCCGTACTCTGAGATTTATTCACTTTCTTTGCTGAGCCAGCTTGTTTCTTCTTCTTCTTTCCTTTCGGTTTAGAAGTAGAACCATTTTCAGCAAAGTGAATTTGAGAATTGTGACGAAATAATCCTTCTGCTGCTTGAAGTTCTGTCAGTAGTTCCCCTAATGAATAAATCCTTTTATTCATATTATAGTTCAGGCGGAACTGCTCAAAACTTCTAGGTAGCGTTTGGAGGATCATATCGATCTGGGTTTCCCCATCAATTTCTCCTCCAAGGATCTGTATCTCGTTCAGATAAGCCATCATCTTTAGGATATGATCACTACAGGAGTACCCTCTTGCATGGTGGCTGTCATTATCTTTCTCATAGCTTCTTGTCTAGAAGCCCTATCCTGATGACCAAAGAGCTCCTTGAGATTGTTCATAATATCATAAGCTGTTGGTAAATCTTGATGCTGATGTTGCAATACATTTGACATTGAAGCCAAAATGTAACACCGCGCCATCTCATCTGCCTTTACCCATCTCTTATGATATTCAATCTCCTCTTGGGTAGATTCACCAGTGGGTGCATCAGGACAAGGTTCAGTCAGTACAAATTTATAGCTTTCAGCAGTCAGAACAATGTCCAGGTTCCTTTTCCAATCTATGTAATTAGGTCCAGTAAGTCTATTTTGTTGAAGTATGATGGACAGTGGGTTGAAAGTCATCCTAAGAATCACAAATAACTTTTGGTCAGAACTCTAAATTTAGAATAATATTGATTCCTCAAACAATACTATTTTAAATTAACCAACACCTCATCACACCGTGAATTTTGTATGCCACGTTAGTGTGGACGTATACAAATTCAACATTTGTAAAAGGAGGGTTTTAACCCATTAATTTTATTGTCTTGTCAACCTAACTTTTTGACAAATAAAATTAATAGTTGGTATTATTTGGTCACACAAATAATAATAGTGACTCCGTTGGGGAGGATACTATTAGATGTGTCTAAGTGTATACCATTACTTGACACTAAGTCCATTAATAAGATTATGCCCCTTCCGTTGGGGAAGATCACACGCTCTTAATTAATTTCCTATAGTCATCCAAAAATGGAAGTCTGTTCTAGTGATCCACAAACAAGCTCATCCGTTATGGAGGAAGGCACTCAGAGCCAACGCGCAAACTTGTTTGCATCACTTACAAACCAGTAATGGAGACCATGGGATTTATTTAAAAATCCCTCTCCCACTTAGTTATTTATAAATGAGGAATTTTAACTATGCTAGCCTACTAAACTAACATGCACACACAGCACAATATAAAAGCAATAAATAGAAAATTTAATTTTCAACTATTATGACTTTTATCTCTTAATTGTCCTCCGTGTGTTGTCATCCCAAGCTGCTGCCATATTTGGCCACCGCCTCCGGGTCTAGCTGTCGCATCCATCTTGCTCCTAGTTCCGCTGCGCCTCTGGTCCTTAGAAGGTTCCACGCTTTGCAAGATTCGATCCGCGACATAAATAGAATTTTACATTTTTGATCCTATATTCCATAAAAGGAATGTACATGTATCTAGATCAAAAATAAAATCCTAATAAAACTAAATACAGCTCCTGCTGTATTTTAATACAATCATGCACACACATATAAATTGCCCTTGACATGTCCAAGGGTCCAATCACACACATAATTAACTAAAAGCCATAATAGTTGGATCCTGCATCCACAAAGTTAGCACATCCTACTATTATCCTGCCTAAATTATGTATGACATGTGCATAATTAAACTAAATACCAAATACACAGAGGCAAAACCCTAGCTCTGATACCAATTGTTGGTTGCTACTCGGAAAACCTAGAGGTTCCACTGTACAAAAATTTTGTACAAAGGTCTGAACCTTTTCCTAGCTACCATGTGTTCTTTTAAATTAAATTTTTGATCGCCTGCGGAACTTAACACGTTTGATCCAAAACTTAATCTATTTGTTCTTTTAGGTTTTGACTTGGATCTCCTGCGGAACTTAACACGTTCGACCCAAGTCTCCTTAAGTTATTAATTCCATTAAATATTAATTTCCATAAAAGGTTCCCAGTACTGACGTGGCGAGGCACATGACCTACTTGGATATGGGAGCAACCACCACCGACTAGACAAAACCTTTAATAGAAAGCTAATATTTAATTTTCTAAAATAACTTTAGGTTAACCAAAGAGAACAATCAAATCACAAGGAAAAGAAAGAAAACAAAAGAACACAACATCGAAAAACATATTCGAAATACTAGAACGTAAGCCTCTTGTATTTGGTATTATTTCCATAAATAACTAGCATGATGCGGAAATAAAAATTACTAGTTATACCTTGTAGAAAAACCTCTTGATCTTCTACCGTATTCCTCTTCTAACCTCGGACGTTGTGTGGGCAACGATCTTCCGAGACGAGAAACCACCAATCACCTTCTTCTCCTCCTAGCTAGGTTCGGCCAACAAAGAGGAAGCTTCACCAAGGAAGAAAATCAAAATACTAACCAAGCTCCAAGAGATGCTAGCTTTCTCTCCTTCTTCTTCTTCTTCTCCGAGTAGTATCCGGCCACCACAAGAGCTCCAATGGAAGAGTAGGGTTCAGCCACCACAAGAGGAAGAGAGGGAGAGGTTGGCCGGCCACACCAAGGAACAAAAGAGGGAGAGAAATAATAGATGTTGTGTCTCATGAAGGCACCCCTACCCCTTCTTTTATATTCCTTGGCTTAGGCAAATTAGGAAATTTATTTACAATAAAATTTCCTTAATTTCCTTGACATGATTTATTTGAGAAAAATAAAATAAAATTTCCCAAATAAACTCTAATGGCCGGCCACATCAAGAGGAAGCAAATTGGACAAGTTTCAATCAACAATTAAAACTTTCCTTATTTGTTTCCGGAAATTTTTAAAAATAAAATTTCTCTTTAAAAATCTCTTCATGGTTAATAAAAGGAAATTTCTATAATTTTAATTTTATTAACATGTGAATAATTTTAAAGAGAAAAATAAAACATCTCTCCAATCTACAAATAAGGAAAGAGATCTAATCTCTTTCTTTAATCTTTTGTAGATCTTTTACAAGAGAGATATTTTAATTTTAATTATCTTTAAATTATATCTTCCACATAATAATAAAAATTAAAATTAAATTTCTTTTTTATTTTAATTTGGCCGGCCCTACTAGCTTGGGTTCAAGCTAGGGCCGCCACCTACCTAGGCCGGCCCTAGCTTGTTCCCAAGCTAGCTTGGTCGGCCCCTATTGGGTGGGTATATAAGGTGGGTATAGGTGGGTATAGAACTCTATAAATAAGAGGCTACGATAGGGACCGAGAGGAGAAATTGGTTTTGGTCTCCCGATAAAATTAAGCATCCCGTGTTCGCCCCGAACACACAACTTAATTTTATCAATGATAATTCATTCCACTAGAGAACTATCATTGAACTACCGCACCAATCCCAAATTATATTTTTGGGCTCCTTCTTATTATGAGTGTGTTAGTCTCCCTGTGTTTAAGATATCGAATGTCCACTAATTAAGTGAGTTACTGACAACTCATTTAATTAATATCTAAGTCCAAGAGTAGTACCACTCAACCTTATCGTCATGTCGGACTAAGTCCACCTGCAGGGTTTAACATGACAATCCTTATGAGCTCCTCTTGAGGACATTATCAACCTAGTATCTCTAGGACACAATTTTCTTCTATAATCAACAACACACACTATAAGTGATATCATTTCCCAATTTATCGGGTTTGTTGATTTATCGAACTAAATCTCACCCATTGATAAATTAAAGAAATTAATATCAAATATATGTGCTTGTTATTATATTAGGATTAAGAGCACACACCTCCATAATAACCGAGGTCTTTGTTTCTTTATAAAGTCAGTATAAAAGAAACGACCTCAAATGGTCCTACTCAATACACTCTGAGTGTACTAGTGTAATTATACAGTCAAGATAAACTGACACCTAATTACACTACGACCTTTTAATGGTTTGTTCCTTTCTATTTTGGTCGTGAGTTACTGTTTATAATTTATAAGGTACTGATAATATCATCTTCTGTATGTGACACCACATACTATATTATCTACAATATAAATTAATTGAACAACTACAACTAAATGTAGAAAATTTGACCAAATGTGATTCTTTATTCATAATGAATGTTTACAAAGCTTAGGCTTTCAGTATACACTCTAACAGCTAGGTGGTGGAAGTCCTGGTGAGTGAAGCTAGGCCCTAGTGAGTGAAGCTAGGTGGTGGAAGTCCCGGTGAGTGAAGCTAGGTGGAGGAAGTCCTGGTGAGTGAAGTCGGACAATGTAAGTCCTAGTGAGTGAAGCTAGGCAACCCTAGGGAGGTAGCCCTAGGTTTATTGCACTATTTTTATCTATTGTGCTAACTCAGTGTTGCTAGGTCGACGGGCTGACTGAGTAGCTGGCACGAAATCCAGACGGGTCGACGGGCTGACCGGACGTCTGGTAGGTAAGTTAAGGTAAGTCACTAGAGGGAAGTGACTTGGTGAGGGCGTGTTCTCGGTTAGGGAACTTAGGTGTCGATCCAACTTAGAACCATTTCAGAAATCTAAGTTAAGATATTGACAGATTCCGGTTTCGGTGAGACAGAATCTAATTACTACTCTTTTTCTATTGTGCTAACTTCTATTTTGCAGGGTAGTTTAAACTATTATTTTGCCTCGGACTCTCTCTTTCTTGCAGGAGAAGGACTTTTTGGAGAAAGGTGGTCCGGGCGCCTGGAACTGGTCCGGGCTCCCGGAAGGCAAACTTTATCCTCGATAACTTGGAGCGCGCTGATTGCTCCGACGACATCATGATCCAGACGCCTGGAAGGGATTCGGGCGCCCGAGGCCTCCTGTATAAGGAGGGTGAGTCTTGAAGCAAAGAACAACAACGACATCTGCTCTACTGCGTTATGCCCCTGCGACGCTGCGAAGCCTCTCCGACAATGTACTGCTTTTTTCTTTCCTTTACTGTTGTCGGTATTTTTAAAAGTTCTTGTACTTTTATCTATAATATCTTTACGAACTATTAGTGATTGTCCAACAAAAGCACTCGACGAGTGCGAGACTTGGAGTAGGAGTCGACCAAGGCTTCGAACCAAGTAAATCGGTTCTTGTTAGTATTGTTCTCTTACTTTTCCGTTGTGTACTCGCTACGAATAATTTTTCGATCGATATTCACCCTCCCTCTATCAACTTTCACAATCCAATAGTTAGCATAACAGATAATAATATAAAAGAAGAGTACTAGAATTTCTGACAGTCTCCAAACTATTCGATCCTGACTTTGGATTTCACTGAAACCCTAGGTCAGATCGATGCCTAATGTTACCTCTGTTGGAACCCCAAGGTTGTTATGGTGTGATCAACAAGTTAAGTTAGGTCCTGTGTATTTTTAACCTTGTGTCTAAGTGTGCAGGAGCTTAGGAGCACAGATAGTCAAGCGGAAGACGCAGTTAGCGAGAAGGACGACACGCGGTGCGTCCGAGGGACGAGGCGCTGCGGAAAAGTACATCGGCAGACGAGAAGGAAGCGTGCGGTGGTTCCGAGGGACGAGAAGCCAGAGCGGAAGACTGCTCGAGGAGCAAGAGACGCAGCTAGAGAGAAGGTCGACACGGGATACAACCGAGGGACGAAGACTGCGGATGAGTATGCTGGCGGATGAGAAGGAAGTACGCGGCAATTCCGAGGGACGAGAAGCCAGAGCGGAAGCCTGCTCGAGAAGACCGGAAGTTGGGTTCGGGTGAGCCCTATTTCGGATGGCAGAGATCACCCAAGTGAGCGGAAGATTCTGTCTAAGGCAAACGGATCCGGAGCAGAAGACCGGGGCTGGAAAAAGTCAACAGGGTTGACTTTTCCCTACGGGGCGCCTGGAACAGTCCGGGGCGCTCGGAACCCTTCCGAGCGCCCGAAATTGACTTTTTGACCAGATCGCGTCAAACACGATCTGAACGTTGGGGGATAAAGTTTTATCCCCCCTAGAGCGCCTGAAATCCCTTCGGGGTGACTCGACCAAGGCTATAAATACAGCCTTGGTCCAGAAGCTTTTCAACAACTCAAGCAATTCATTCTTTCTACACTTGTACGCTCAGTTTCTAGTTAGCTTCTTTATTTCTGTGCTTTATCGTTGTAAGAGGCTTCTCCGCCTGAAGGAGTTTTTAGTGCGATCATCTTCCTTGGATTAACAACCTCCTCGGTTGTAACCAAGTCAAATTTGGTGCCTTGTCCTTTCTATTTTATTTATTTACTCTGTATATGCAAGTGTTAGTTTAAGAAGTCGAGAAGGGTTGTGTTTTTATTTCTGCAGGCTATTCAACCCCCCTTCTAGCCGGCCGCAATGGTCCAACAAGTGGTATCAGTGCCAAGGCGCTTCAGGAGGACTAACCGCCAATCGAAGCAAAGATAATGGCCGGACCAAGTATCTACCCGCCAAAATTCGAAGGGGATTTCGCTACTTGGAAAAAGAGAATGCAGGTATTTTTTACAACAGATTTTGAGTTAATTTTAATAATAGAATTTGGTTTTGTAGCTCCAGAGGGCAAAGAAAAATATCAATGGACGAAAAAGGAGCAAGCCAACTACGTGGCGAACGGAAAAGCAGAATACCATCTGCTAAGTGTTCTTCCACCACAAGAAGTCAACCGAATCGGCAACTACAACTCTGCGAAGGAACTTTGGGAGAAGTTCCTCGAGCTGCACGAAGGGACGTCCGAAGCCAAGCTCACTAGACGAGATTTACTTCGCAATCAGCTCACCAGCCCGCAACTTATGGAAGACAAGATAGTTGCACATCTACACTCGAGAATTAAAGAAATCGTCACCGGACTTTCGAATCTTGGAGAAAAGGTAAGTAACCGAGATTCACTCAGGTACGCGTTAAATTCTTTTCCGAGAAATTCAAAATGGGCATCACTAGTAGATGCCTTTTATATTTCAAAAGACTTAGGAAAAATTTCATTAGAAGAATTCTTTTCTACATTTGAAGTTCACGAATCAAGATGTGCAGGTACCAAGGAGCCCAAGAACAACGTCACCCTCAAAGCATCGAGAGACGAACTTGAGTCGGAGTCTTTTCTCGACGACGAGGAAATGATAATGATGGTAAGACAATTTAAGAATCTTTGTAAATCTAGGAAATCTAACCATCCGCAGGGGAAAAAGAAAATGACCATCCGCTGCTACCACTGCGACGAAGAAGAGCACGTTAAGGACAATTGCCCCAAGCTAAAGAACAAGGACAAGGATAAAGGTAAGAAGCCTGTCCAAAAGCGCAAGGCCCTAAAGGTGACGTGGGATGATACGTCGTCCGAATAAGAAGTCGAGGCGTTCTCCGGACTTGCATTAATAGTGAGTCATCAAGACGATGACTGCGAGTCAAGCTCTTCTGAAATGAGCATCGAGAGCATCGATGAAGGGGGAGCCACATCGGAAGATAGCAGCAAATCAGGGGGAAACACGGACAACAAGATCAATAAGGTAAGTCAGGTGCGATCTCTTCCTCCCGATAAACTTTTTAAATTCGTTAAATTATTAACAAAAGATTACTGCAAATTAGAAAAAGAAAATAAAAGTTTAAAAATAGTACTAGCTAAATCTTGCCCTCTAGAAGATTTAGACAAATCAAAATTAGAAAATGAAAAATTGAAATCAGAAAATGAAAATCTGAAAATTCAAGTAGATAACTTGAAAAACCGTGTATGCTCATCTAATACAAATTTTAGAAGATTTAATTTAAATTGGTATTTTCGATATCATAAGGGACAGATTAGAAATATTTTAAGAAATATGCCCCTAAGAAATTTTTAGTTAATCCAGTAGGTTGGAACCTATATTGGGTTCCAAAGTCCTGTCTGACTTGAACTTGAATTAATCAGATTTAGAGCTTTCAGCGAGAAAATTAGACATTAAAATTTCTTTATGAGGCTTTGTCTAAGGAAGTGGTTGTTGCTTCAATAACCAAGAAGGCTTAGTGCCTCGCCAAGACCTGGAAGCCAAAATATTGAAATAAAATATTTAATTAACTTTCTGATAAAAGCATTAAGGTGGATACTTAATAATACTTTAAAAAGTTTTTTAAACATTTTTTTAAATTTTCAAATTTTTTTCACTTATAAATTTTTTTTTACATAAAAGTTAAAAGTTTTTTTTTAAAATCTTTACTTAGAAAAATTTTTAATAATTTTTTAAGTCAGAATTTTTTTAAAATTCTCTTACTTAAAGTTTTGCTTAGAAATTGTTTAACTTAGAATATTTTTTTGCTTAAGTTAAAAAATTATTCTGAAAATTATAAATTGTTTTGAAAATCTTTTTTGGTTAGAAATTTTTTTTCAAAAATATTTTTTTACAAATTCTCTAACTTAGAGCCTATTCAAACTTAGAATTTTTTTTAAGAAAGTTAGAAATTTTTTAACCTTAGACTTTTTTCGGAAACCTCATTTTTTTTGTGATCAAAGGAGGAGAAGGAAAAGTATAAGTTTAGGGGGAGGTAGACAATTTTTTTTTATATTTTTTCACTTAATTACAAAATTAGTTAGTTTATTTTTATGTCTATTTTTACCCAAGCTTAACTTAGGTTGCTCACATCAAAAAGGGGGAGATTGTTGGAACTCCAAGGTTGTTTTGGTGTGATCAACAAATTAAGTTAGGTCCTGTGTGTTTTTAACCTTGTGTCTAAGTGTGCAGGAGCTTAGGAGCACAGGTAGTCAAGCTGAAGACGCAGTTAGCGAGAAGGACGGTATGCGGTGCGTCCGAGGGACGAGGCGCTGCGGATGAGTACATCGGCGGACGAGAAGGAACCGTGCGGTGGTTCCGAGGGACGAGAAGCCGGAGCGGAAGACTGCTCGAGGAGCAAGAGACGCAGCTAGCGAGAAGGTCGGCACGGGATACGACCGAGGGACGAAGACTGCGGACGAGAAGGAAGCACGCGGCGATTCCGAGGGACGAGAAGCCGGAGCGGAAGCCTACTCGAGAAGACCGGAAGTTGGGTTCGGGTGAGCCCTATTCCGGATGGCAGAGATCACCCAAGCGAGCGGAAGACTCGGTCAGAGGCAAACGGAGCCGGAGCAGAAGACCCGGGTTGGAAAAATTCAACGGGGTTGACTTTTCCCTTCGGGGCGCCCGGAACCCTTCCGGGCGCTCGGAGTTGACTTTTTGACTAGATCGCGTCAAACACGATCTAAACGTTGGGGAATAAAGTTTTATCACCCCCAGGGCGCCCGAAATCCCTTCGGGGTGCCCCGACCAAGGCTATAAATACAGCCTTGGTCTAGAAGCTTTTCAACAACTCAAGAAATTCATTCTTTCTACACTCGTACGCTAAGTTTCTAGTTAGCTTCTTTATTTCTGCGCTTTATCGTTGTAAGAGGCTTCTCCGCCTAAAGGAGTTTTTAGTGCGATCATCTTCCTTGGATTAACAACCTCCCCGGTGGTAACCAAGTCAAATTCGGTGCCTCGTCCTTTCTATTTTATTTATTTACTCTGTATATGCAAGTGTTAGTTTAAGAAGTCGAGAAGGGTTGTGTTTTTGTTTCTGCAGGTTATTCAACCCCCCTTCTAGCCAGCCGCAATGGTCCAACAACCTCAATCGATAATACGTTCTCATTGGATCTCTCTTTCAATTATTTACCTCATTTACTATTTGTAGTCATTTGACTTGCTTCTTTACCCACCAGGTCTTCCTACTAGTTGTCATGTCCATAGACCCAACTGGTGTTCAACTAGTTATCAGGTCCTGCAGGCCAAGCTAGACTTCTTGCCAGATATCAAGTTATACGTTGACCTATCTGAATTTTGTGTCAGTTATCAGGTTCTTAGATCTAACTGGGTTTCAGCCTGATATCAAGTCCATTTAGACCCATTAACTCCTGTACACTTGATAAAAATATTAGACTACACAAAATCTAACTTTAACTATTTATTATTCAACAAAATTAAAATTTAATTATTAGTAGCAATTATACTAATAAATATATTACTTATTATTTGATTGTGAAGCCTTCAATTAGGGAGTTGATATCCCAAGTCATATTTTGTTGATTAAATCATTCCTGGATTTTTCATTACGCTCACAGTCGGATGTTAGTCAAGTGAAGGGGGATTGTTAAGTTTGTAAATCGATTAGGCAGAGGATTAGGATATAGAGATCAATTCTAGTTGAGTATTAGTTGATTTCACGTTGATCGGAGACTATGCAAGTTGATTGATCTTAGTCATTGACTTCCACTTCCAACGGCTATATTTGATTATTCAATAATAATAATAATAATAATAATAATAATAATAATAATAAATCAAGTTAATCTTATTAACTATTATTAGGTCATCAGTTTAGTCCCACAAAATTTTTTTATCGATCATCATAGGTAATCAGGAAGCATGCATGGCGGATAGCTCAGAAGTCAACATCCTTTAGTTACACGTCTCTTTGGATGAAAAATTCCTACAAATACATCATAGTTAATGATCAAACTGCGGGGCTCTAGGTGAAAACCTAGATATCCTCCGCGACACCATACCCGAGGCTATGGTGCAGTGGCAGTGCATCTAGGTTGTCACCCAGGCATCTACGGTTCGATCCTCAACCATGGCGAATTTGTAGGAATTTTCCTCTAAATAGGATGCGCAACCAAAGGATGCTGGTTTCTTGGCCGTCCACCGCAAGCGCTTCTCGATTTACCCTGATGGTCGGTGGGAAAATTCTATGGGACGGGGCTGGTCAACCTATGGCTAGTTGAGTTTGTCAATTTTTTTACCCTTGGGGTTATGGTACAGCGGCAGGACATTCAATACCCAATTATGATTATTCATAGTATTTTTTGATTTATCCTGATGACTAATAAAATTTTTTTTATAGAATCGAATGGGACTAGTCAAGACTAACTAAATTTATGACTGTTTTTATATTTGATAATCTAATCGATCGGTGGTGATTGAATAGAGGTGATATTATATAAGCTCTTGGAGAGATTTTCTGCCCAAAATCTCTCCAAAAATTGCACAATTGGAGAGATTTTGGGCAGAAAAATAATATGAAAATATTCGCTAGCAAGTCCTCAAAAGACTCGAGCGATTACGACACTATGATTATCGGAAAGGAATCAAGGTGCTGTGAAAAAAACTTCATTTTCAATAGCGATGGATTTCGTCAACTGTTTCACACTTTGCATCGTTGTGTCAATGGCGATGGATTTCGTCAACTGCCTTCTTTTACCTTGGGCCCATGGTACTTAATTTATTTGAAGTCAATCTCTAACTAAATCCGAGAGTGGGCAGAAGATGGCCTGCCGGTTCTACCTATGGGAAGGCTCGATGAAGTTGGTGTGGATTTTTTTTTTTGGATCGAGGAAAGAAAGAAATCGAAGGTGGAAAAAAGATTCTTATCGAAAAGGAAGGGTTTAGAAAATAAAAAGAGAAAATAATTAGGAGAAAAGGATGAGAAAAAAAAGGGAAAAATATAATAAAAAAATTCAAGATAAAAAAAATTCGAGATAAAAAAATTTAAAATCGTGGTCACTCGCTGCACAAGGACTAGGGATAGATCTTCTTAAGGGTTATCCTGGGCTCTAGTCTTTTCAAAGAATTTTTTATTACCTAATGTAAAAAAATTTATATTTTTTTTACTATTTGCTTTATTACGCATTGATTCTTTTTGTAAAAAAAGTTTTTACTTAGACCATCTCTTCCGCATCTAAAACTTAGTCATCTCATTTTTTTCTCGTTTTAACGTAATTAATTTTTCATAGGGATATTGAATAGTTATAGATAAACAATTTGTAGGAGATTAAGTATTTATGAAACTTTGACTAATGTACCTTATAGTTTGTTAATCATAATTTATGTGATAACATTGTTGATCATATAATTTATGAACCTAGTCATCATTGGAAATATATTGTAGATATTCATGAATAAATTGATATATCTTTCTCTCGAAAGGAAGTATGAATCTAGAATATTTTTAATTATCGTATTCTATTATTTAATTTATAGTGAAATAAGTTGAGAATAAGTTGTCAATCATAGATTATCCAACGACACTAGGTAAACGACATGTCCATCCACGATTTTATGGAGACTTGTGTTTTTGATAAACAATTACTCAGACATGGTCAATACGACCTCCTTTGTGAGGAGACACCCCTTCTCCCGAAGTTACGAAACTATTTTACTAAGTTCCTTAGAGAGATTTATCTCACACCCTAAATATTCAAGAAAAAAGAACACTGAATAGCGACTGAAATATTCGATCGTTGATAATCGACAATTTGACAAATTATTTCATATTGTTATTTGATGTTTTTATCCGTTTGTATGTTTAGTTTTGCACCTCTACACTTATATCATATTTACGAGTTGAGGATTATTTTGAGTTTCATTGTATTTTTTTTTCATTTATGACATTACTTTTTAAAATGTGAACTTGATTTCATAATATTGAAGTTGGTTCAATTTAATACATGGTTCAAGTTGAAGGGTGGCTCACACTTGGAGAGATTGGGTTCAACCAACCCAATCAAGGAATCATCCAAGAAGGCCAATCCATCCAAAGAGCCTTAACCTCTCCTCACTCCAAGAAGCATCAAACCCGTCCCTAATTTGCGGAAGGAACAATACTCCATTCAGAACCCATCTCCTCTTACGGAAGCTTCCTCTTTGGGTTAGATAGAGGAGGTTTTATTCCCCTTTAAAATTTTAGCAGCTCCACTTCTTCTTGCGGTGGGCTCACAGCCACCTCTCCTCTTCGGGTTAGAAGAGGAGAGCTCTCCACCTCTTCCGGACAATACCTTTGCCTACATCAACCCTCTCCTTCATCAATTTCAAGCAACACTCCATTGATTTCGAAAGCAATTCATTCTCCTCTTCGGGTTAGAAGAGGAGCATCCTTCATCAGGCCGCATTTCTCCATCCGGTGATTCCAGGCAATAACCCTTTATGTATGTGTTAGTTTGATTTCTTTTGCGTTGTGTGTCTTGTTAATTGTTGCCTGATTGTAATAGAATTGACTCCCCATGTTAGAATTTCATGCATTAGAGTTAAATTGGATGATGCACACAACATGTTTGCTTAAATGTCTCTTACATTTTGTTTACTCTTGTTAATTCATTTCACTTGTTTAATTAATGTCTGTTTTGTTAATGTTCGTACTTGTCATTAATTTAGATGCAAGTAGGTTAGATTAGATTTTGTTTATTGTTCTAGATTTTGTTTCATGCTTAGTGCCGTTAATTGTTTACTTCATGTGCTTTTAATTTCTTTGCAATTGTAGTTTAGGCTAATCTAGGTTTCCCTGCATTGTCTTTCATTTATTAGGGTATATTTCATTACATGCATCGCTATGTCATTTCGTAATCTCAGAATTCCAAAATCCAAACCCCCCATTTTTAGATCAAAAATCCAGAAGCAATAACATTGAATCATAGGATTATCAACCTATTGTTACATTCCCTGTGAGAGACAACCTGAGTCATCTTTATGCTGCATTAGTATAGAAGGGGTTCGGTAATTTAATCGAGTTTGATACAGCCTAGTATGACATATGGGCATTTATAAAAAATGACGTCGTTGCCGAGGAACTTACCGATGTTTGGTGATCTTAGGATTGTTTTTCTATTTTTCAAAATAAATAAATTATCGAGTGTCTTAACTCTTGTAGTTCCATGTGTTTGCATTATATATTTCCTGTGTCTTTGATCTTGTTTGCTTGTATTTCAGGTAAGACTAGGAATTCTATTTTGTGAATAATCATGGATCCATAGTCTCAATAGTTTGGAGGTAGAATGTATTACCAGCTTGAACCTCAGTGTTACAGCACAAACCTTATTATTATCAGCCTGATCCTCAATACCACTAACCACATTAGCAGGACAGATATGATTCATTTTTGAACACATATAATTCTAATTGGAGGGGTTATTCAGATTTCGGGTATGTGAAAAAACACTAGTATATTTCAGAGCAACCTCAATGCTACCAACTTCCACAACACGACATGTATGATCTAGTTCCCAATGCATATATGCCTGATTGGAGAGATCATCCAGATTATATGTATGGGGGAACACAACAATAGAATGCTCAGACTTTCTCAGCATACTAGCATTCATTTGGATTTCAGGACAACCCGGTGCCTACTTAGTCTCAGCCATTTAGTAGGTCGAGCCAATATTCTCAGGTACATTCAAGGGCTCTAACGAAGAAACCCTTCTGCAAGGATGTGAAGAGTTCGTGCAGGAATTAACTTACAGATGCAACAATAAGCCACTCTTGATCTTCAATTCTAACAGCAAAATGATGTAAGGATATAAAAATTTACAGATACAGTTAGACCAAATTGCATCATCCATCAGGCAAATGCTAGCATTGTTGGTGCAGGGAACACCAGATAAAAGCAATCAACATCTAGGGTTTCGATGTTTGACAATATACCTAAGTCTGGTTAGTTTGACTAAGGGTTGATCTAAATAGGACTTGATGTTTGGAAGATAAAAGTCTAGTCAAGACTAGATGACTAGCAAGGGAAAATTCTTGGGAGAGATAAACTTAGATGATGGAAGTCCTAGTGAGTGAAGCTAGGTGGTGAAAATCCTAGGGGAAGGTAACCTTAGGTAGTGGAAGTCCTGGTGAGTGAAGTTAGATTGTCGAAATCGTAGAGGGAGGTAACCCTGGGTAATGATAAAGTCTTGGATGTAGTCCAAGCATGAAGCCTAGTAGGTCGGGTAGATTTATAGGAGTGTAGCTTGATCCTAAGGGATTGACCATTAGGTGGTAGACTTGGAGGAGGGTCCTCCAAGTAAAAGGTAAGCCTAGTAGGTTAGGTAGATTTACAAATATAGGCTAGGTTGTTTGTTTATGTTTGTATGGTTATTTTTCAGGAACTTGGAGCTGGAAGCAAAACAGAGAGTAGACAAATGCAAATAGGTGAACTGGACTTGACTCGGGTCGAATTGGACCCAAATTGATTTAAGAGACTGAATCAGCGGTTCAGTAGACCGATAAGGTTCGGTCTAGATTGCTGAGTTGTCAGAAATGTTGACATGGAAGATGATGTGGCAAAAGATCATCTTTATGATTTGGATCAGGATGAGGATAAGCTAGATGATGTGGATAAGACTTCATTCAGATATAGTTTCATCTAGATAAGAGTTGATTCAGATAAGGATCTGATCCAACTCTATAAAAGGAGACGAAGGCTCTGTTGGTGCGGTTAGTACTAACGATTTAACCCAGGTTTTGATGAATGACAAATCAGGTTAAGTTAGTCTGTTGTTGTCTAACACTCTGATCGAGTGTGCAGAAGAAGTCCAGATAGGTCGACGGGCTGACCGGATAGCTAGCGAGAAGTCCAAGCGGGTCGACGGGCTGACCGGACGCTTGGCGAGAAGTCCAGCTAGGTCGACGGGCTGACCGGATGTCTTAAGTCATTGGAGGGGAGTGACTGCGAGGACGCGTTCCCGAGAAGGGAACATTAGGCGTCGATCCGGCTTAGATCCATTTCGGATATCTAAGTCGAGATCGTGACTAGATTCCGGTCTCGGAAAGACGGAATCTAAGTCATACTTCTTATACTAAATTCATAAAACTGAACTAACACTTTATTTTGCAGGAATTACTTGTCTCGGACTAACCTTGTTTTGCAGGAAAGCTGTTCGCTGGAAAAAGGTGGTCCGGGTGCCCGGAGGGGATCCGGGCGCCCGGAAGTCCAGGCGCCCGAAAGGGATCCGGGCGCCCTGGAGGCAAAAATCATCCTGATCGCGCTTCGCCACTTGGAGCTCGCTGGTTGGACTTGCCACGTCTCACCAGGGCGCCCGGAAGGAATCCAGGGCGCCCCGAGCATCATATAAAAGAAGGGTCAGAGGGGAGCTTCAGAAAACAACGGAAAAAGAAAAGTCTTCCACTGCTCTGCGCTTCTGCGACACTAACAAAGCTCCGACACTACGCTCCTTCCTTTTTCTTTCTTGTCGGTATTTGTTTTAATTTTCATTAGCATTCATTGTACTGCTTTTGTAATCATTATTTCGAATTGCTAGTGAATTGCCCAACGAAAGTACTCACGGAGTACGGGCCTTCGAGTAGGAGTCGTCACAGACTCCGAACGAAGTAAAAAAACACTGTGTTAAGTTTGTCTCAGTCTTTATTATTCCGCTGCACTTAACTCTTATTAACGCTGGTTTTTCGAATCGATATTCACCCCCCCTCTATCGACATTTCACGATCCAACAGGCTCTATGTTCAAGACACCGATTCTTCATCCTACTCTTCATCTCTGCGCTCAGAAAGCTATGCTGCGAAGCTCTGCGATCGGGGAAGCTCCAGGGGGTGTGATGCGCTCAGGATTTCTGGATCGACCGTCATCTTTTGTTTGATTTGTTTATTACAAGTTGTACTTAATTTATTATTATTTGTGCTTATATCGCAAACTGTAAGACAGATTTCTCCGCATCCAGAATGTTCGGAAAGGAGACCACTAGTGGACGATCATTTCCCACGATTAGGACTTAGATGTACTGACCTTGGGGGGTTGGGAACCAAGTAAATCCTGCGAGTATTTTTTCCTTTAAGTTTTTATTATATTTCGCTGCGATTAACACTTTGATAGAAAGAACGAACGAAATCGAAGCGAAAAGCGATGAGTCGATATTCATCCCCCCCCTCTATCGACGGCACCAATCCCACAATTGGTATCAGAGCAGGAGTCTCTGATTGGACTAACAACCAACAGAGCAAGCAGACCACGAATTGAGGGGGAGAAGGGTAAAAAAGTAATTTTATTTAATGTCAAATTTTAAATTACATATTATATGCTTCAAGTGCAGGGAGAGAGGATACTATAAAAATAAGTACTCTACTCGTAAGAATCGAACTACACCACCAGCGGTAAAAGAGGAATCATTGCTAGGAGTTCTGAGGGGCAAAGACCACATTCAATGCTTCAGGTGCCAAGAGTTCGGACACTACAAGAATCGCTAGCCAACAGGAAAATTGCGAAAAAGGTTAGTAATTTTATATTTCATGCAAATCTAATTTTTTACCATCATAATACATTCAAAAATAGATCTATAAATTTGCATGATGATATGATTTTCAAAACTACCCTATGCAAGATAAATAAGAATTTTCCTATAATAAACTAGAAAGAAATTTGTATGGTAGGGTAGATTTAAAATTTTCAAATAATTCTCATTATTTACAATTAAATTTAATTAATAAAAATACTAATTTGAAAAATTCAAATTTAAATAATAAAGATAATCAAGAAAATATAGATCTAGATAAAATTAATCATAATCTTAATAAATCTTTTAATCAAGATAAATCTAAATTGGATAAAACAAATCTAACTAAGTCAAACTCAATTAATTTAAATAAAAATTCAAAGTTAAAGAAATCTGAAAATAATAATTCTGGAAATTTAAATTTAATTAATTCTAAAATTTAAATAAAAATTCAAATTAATTAATTTTGAAATTAATAATTCTGAAAATTTAAATTTAAATAAATCTGAAAATAATAATTTTAAAAACTTAAATTTAATTAATTCTAAAAATTCCAATTTAACTGAATCTGAAAATAATAATTCAGAAAATTCAAATTAAAAAAAAATTCAAATAAACAGGATAACATTGAATAATCCAAAATTTAAAATTCAAGATAAAGATAATTGGAATAATTCAACAAACATAATTAAAAATTCAGAAAATAGAAGTTCAAATCTAGATAAGATAAACTTGAAAATAAAAAATAATAAAATAAATAATAATTTGATAAATTCAAACCAAATGATAAAATCTAATTTAAAGACTAAAAACTCAAAATTAAATCTTAAAAATTTAGGAATAATTAAAATTATTATAGACTTAACTAAAGAAGATGACCAAGTTAACATGGATGAGATCATGAGATTAATAAAATACTTGATAGAATATTTAATTCAACAAATTTAAAGAAAAATTCAAACTTAGAAAAAAATTAATAATCAAGATAAAACTAATCTAATAAATACTAATTCAACCAACCAAGATAAAGTTTTAATTAATAATCAAAATAAATCTAATAATTCAAACTCTGATCTTAAAAATTTTAATAACACTGAATTAAATAATGAATTAATCAATCATAATAATTTTAATAATTTGATCATTTCTAATCTTTCAAATTTAAATATTGAAAATTCAAAATTAAATCTGAAAAATCCGGAAATTAAATCTATAAATTTCAAGAATACTAATTCAAATTCTAATGCAAAAAATTTGAATTTAATTAATTATAATAAAGTACCCTTTAATTATGAAACAATAAATAATTCAAAATTAAATTTAAAAAGATCAAAATTTAATCTAAAAAATTTAAAAAATAAAAGTTTAAATCTTAATTATAAAAATTCAAATTTAAATACAAAAAATTCTAATTTAATTTATTATAATAAAGTACCTTTTAATTATGAAACTATGAATTCAATATTAAATCTAAGAAATTCGAAACTAAAATAATAATAATAAAAAAATTAAACCATAATTCAATAAAATAAATCTTCAAATTTTGAACTCAAATCAAAATTCGAAAGTAAATGTTAAAACTAATTATGGCACTAATTAATAAAATTTTACACAATGAAACAAGTAAATTAATAAAAATCAAAATGTGTCAAAGTGGGTTGACACATTCGTGGGTTCACACAAAATATATCAAATCAAGAATTTGATGCATCATTATAAATCAACTATAAGTTGTTTGACACATGTATACTTGTCATGTGCATGTTAATTGATGCCTATAAATGTCATGTCATTCATACTAGTATTTTATTTCTGCCTAGATTAGAATGGTTAGATAAGGACTTAGGATTGATCGATACTTGATTAGTGAGACCAAGGATTCTCAAAAAGAAGGTTAAATGTTTAATTTCCTTAAAAGACATTGTCTAGAAGTGGTTGATGCTCCAATATCCAAGAAGGTCTCGTGTCTCGCCACAGCTTTGAAGACGATTTTCGAAATGAATATTTAATCAACTAACTGTTAAATCTAAGTCTAACTCAAATGTAAATCAATCCTTAGATTTTAATTTATATTGAAGATAAAATTAAACATCTGACAAAACCCATAAGGTTACCTGATTAATTGTGCTGAAATACTTAGAATGGGTGAAATGATAATGATTATTAAATTGAAAATATTTTTTAAAAAAAGTTTTCAAAATCCATAGATAATTTTATAAAAAAAGTATTTTTAAAATAGTAATTTAACATAATAATGTTTTCATGAATTTCATGCTTGATTGAGTATATTTATATATAAAATTTTAAAAATATATATACTTGAAAAATATTGATGGCTAACCGTTACTTAGAAGTCCACATCCCAAGGTCAACACTAGAACCCAGTCTCTTAGACACTAACGTAGACCTCCTTGTGGTCAACAAGGATAACTAGGTGTGTCAGTTCAGGGAATGTGTTTTTGAAAATTTTAAAGAAATGTGTTTGAAAAATTATTTTTGTAAAAAATATTTGAAAAATCTATAAATACACTTGAAAATCTTTTGAAAAATCACTTTAAAAAATTATTTTTTGAAAAATATATTTTAACTGTTCTTTTGATTTGGATTAACCCTTAGACACATAGACAGTCTTCCTTGTAGTTAACAAGGAGTCCTTAGGACGTGTCAAGATAAGGGGGAGACCTTATAAAAAGATCAATATAAGTTTAAAAATTCTTTCAAAATTCATTTGCAAATCTTTGAAAACTCGTTCTTGTCTTCAGGGCAACTGTCTGACTTGGCTTCTTCTTTAATTATACACATCTAGATTCGTGAAATTCTAAGTGGAAAATAAACTTTCTAATGTACTTACTTCTAGATCTTTAGAAATATAGTAGGAGTCGATTATTGAGGACCATTCGGGTGTCCTGGGAAAAGCATTTAATGCATACCTTAGAGAATCTCGGTTTGTTACCTTTTCTCTGAGATTAGTAAGTCCGGTGATCAGCTCCTTCAGTTTGGTGTGCAGTTGCACTACTGATTCTCCTTTTAGCCGGAGGTTCATCAGTTGATTCCGAAAAAGGTCCTGTCTTTCGAGCTTTGCTTCTGACATTCCTTCGTGTAGCTCTAGGAACTTTTCCCAAAGTTCCTTTGCTAATTCGTAGGCGCCGATCCTGCTAATTTGTGGTAACACGCTTAGCAAGTAGAATGTGGCTCGTCCATTCGCCACAAAATCTGCTTGCTCTTTCTTTGACCAAAGGTGCTCTTCTTTTTCTTTGTCTTTTTGATCTTTTAGAGCTACAAAATCGTATTTGATTATTAATAAAACTTCAAAGTAATAAAAAATACCTCCATTCGCTATAGGGCGAACTCCCCCTCGAACTTCGGCCGAGTAAATACTCGATCCAGCCATTATCTTGTTACTTCAGTCGACAGTTAGTCCTTTTGAGGCGGTTGGACTTTGATATTAATTGTTGGTGCAGTGGAGGTCGGCAAGAGGGATGTGAATTGCCTACAAAAAATTAAACAAGTCCTTTCCTGATCTTTGGATTTGATTAGTTATGCACAATTAATTGAACAAAATAAGAATGCATAAAATTAACAACTTCTAAGAGAATAGTAAGAAGGCTAGATTTACTTAGTTACAATCTAGGTGGTTGTTAATTCAAGACATTGAAGAAGCTCCACTAGAAGTCTCCTTTGTTGAAGGCGGAGTAGCCTCTTATAGATGTTAATAACTTAGAAAAAGACTAGGAAGTGATTACCGAAATTATAGTTGAGTTGTTTTTTAATTCCTAACTCTAGGGGTCTTTTTTATAGCCCCTAGAAAAATCTATCCGTTACTCGGAGGTACCTCCAAGTAGGTCTAAGGTGCCTTCAATAAGACAAGTTTTATTTGCCGAAGATAAAATTTTATCTTCGGCTAACGGGTATTGAAGGCACCTTCAACAGGCTTTAAGGCGCCTTCCATGAGGCATTGAGGCCACCTTTAAGCTCGTTGAAGGCGCCTTCTACAAGGAAGATCAACCTCCAACTGGTCTTTTTCGTGTGGGTAATGCTTCGGTTATCTGGAGTTGAGCTCACTTGAACCCAACTCCGACCTTCTCCTTGAGCAAGTTTCTTCCTCGGCTTCCTGTCCCTCGGAAGCGCCGCACGCGCCCTTCTTATCCGCCGGTGTATTCTTTCGCAGCTTTTCGTCCCTCTGATGTACCGAGCCCGTCAACTCGCTTCCCGTACCATCCTTCTCGTCCGCTGCGTCTTCCACTCAACTTCTTGTGCTCCTAAGTTCTTGCACTCTTAGACACAAGACATCAAACACAATAAGACCTAATTTAACTTGGTTGACCACATTAAAACTACCACGGGATATTTACGTGCACATCTCTAGAAACTTTTAGGGAGGTACCTATAGTTGATTTTATTGAATGTGACTCATATTTGGATATAAGTTTAGTTAAGATTGATATTAGTTTAGCTCTTCCTTACCCCACCTGCATGGGAGAGGTGTGTTTTGTCCTTGACCTTGCAGGTTTCTACAGGCCTTTGACTGGATACTTTTATTGAACCGTCTCTAATCGCCAGGAAGTAATGAGAAAATGGTAGAGGAAGCGACATTCACTCTAGCTCGGAATATTCTACTCCCAGTTGGATCCTACATTTGAACCGTCTTCAATCGCTTGAGAGAACTTTCGAGGAGGTGATGATGAGGGAGCTATACTTGACGATATTAATCACATGAAAAAGTCACTCACCTCTATTCGGACCATTTCACCCTTAGCGTGACTTTTAAAGTTGAATCGTCATCAACCGCCGAGGAGGATCTTCATTCGGACCATCCCATTGCCGGCGTGACTTCTACTTTTGAATCGTCTTAAACCGTTAGGAAATAAGGGGAGTCTATTCCTTTCTTTTGTTTTTACTTCATACTTTTCTTTATTTTTATACTTGAGTGTTAGTTTGCATTTCATACTTTACTTTTATACTTTATATTTTATTTGGTCTATATTTCATTTGGTTTCAAATAAACATATCCTTGTAGGTTTCCTAGTAATACTTTGAGAATTGTAAAAGTCTTTAAGTTGACTGGCAAGTTTTAGGTCATTTGACATGATTGAATGCTTTACTTGTAAATTATTGGCTAGTGTGGTGATGGAATCTATTTTGATCGATTGAGTTTGATTGCTAAAAATTACCTAAAGAGGACTATTACATGCCTACTTCTAATTAACCTTTTGTGTAATATGCACTCATGACAATTGAATTCTAGAACTTACTTTGTTCTTTTTGAAATCACAATAATATATGCATACATGGACACGATGCAGGATAATCCTATTCCCATTTTTTGATTTCTTCTCCTTTCGAATTCTAGTTGAATAAATCACCCAAAACAAAATTTTCTTTTTCAACCTTTCTTTACCTTAATTCTATCGAGAGTTTTGGTTGATATTCCTGATGAGTTAGGATCTCTAAAATTCAAAGTGTAGGGTAGGTGTTATGTGTTGAAGTTTATGGAGGTGGAAATCAATTAGAAGTTCGATTGGTGAATTTTGGTTTGAATGTACCAAATACAATTCGAAAATTGAAGAGGCACAACTTGCTTGAGTTGTTTGAAGCAAACATCATTAGTTGGTTTGAATGAGATTTTACTCTTGTATGCTTTTTGGAAGTTTAAGAGGATGAGTTGCAAAATAAAAATAAAAATAAAAATAAAAATAAAAACTTTCTGCAGTAACCAATTCAAGAAGTTGTTCCAGCTCATGAGGAAAAACAAGGAGACAAGGAGTTTTGTATCAACTTGGAACTGGTTGGTGCGAATTTTCTTATAAGTTTCCTGGACAGTAACTGATCCAATTCAAGTGCCTGACTTGCGAGGTAATTTGATGTTCCATTTTCTCCATGAAGTCTATTCTCAATTGACTCAAAACTCTTGAAGTGCTCAGGAATTTGGAATTCAGATACTCTGAAATTCCTGATGAACAGACATTGATGAACAGAAATCTCAGCCCAAGAAATGTAGTTGTTGATGAGGAAGTTCTGAAATGTTAGATTGAGTGCCTAACATCTGGGATGATTTAATCTCCGAAACTATGAGCCACTGAAGACCAGTATGGATTCTGAAGATCTGAATTCTGAAGCTTGAATTGGATTTTAAATTTCAGGAATGCAGAAGTACCTTAAGCAAAACAAAATCTGCTGCTGATCAAATTCTATGGTTGAAGTGTTTATGTTTGCTTTCAACATGCTTTTCTAACAACTCTTGTTGCTCATTGGCACTCATCCGGGGCAACGGTTTATAAATATGATGAACCATGAACTGATAGGAGGATATTGCTTGTGCTATTAAGGAATCAGTTTCATTTTAAAAAAAAAACTTGTAGAAACTGGCGTGCCAAATTTGTTTGTGAATTTCGGAGCAATGAAAAGTCAAGAGAAGTTGTTCTGAAATTGCCATTTGGTGCTCTCTCCTTCAGAGGCCTTTTGTGATTCGAAATCTGAATTTTCCTGGAATCATATTTCTGAAACTAATCTCTGGAAGCTGTGAATCTGCTGGATTGTTGCAAGGTCTGGTTGTATCTTTATCTGAACAACATGAACGAAATTTCGAGCCATTCAGGAAGGAGAGTATTACTGAAAATGCTTTTACAATGTACATTTTGACTAAAATGTTTATGAGAAGAGAGAAAAAAAATCAAGATGCTGTCCATACTGAAATCCAGATAACTGCTAAGGAAACTGAAAGGGGAAATTGAACAAAATTCTGAACTTGGGGAGTTTCTAACATGTGCATCCATGAGTGTGGAATCATCTCAACTCAGAATACTTGATAACCAAAATCTTAACTTTGCTCTTCTAATGTGAACGGTTTCAGAGGTTTTTGAATGTCCAGTATGAAAAACAAATGACAGGAAGGACACAGCAGGAGTTAGTTGTAATTTCTAGAATATGTTCTTTGGATCAATGAGAATTTTCCAGGATTTTGTGGTACAAATTCTGTAATTTTAGGAAACTGATTTCTGAGATTGATATCTGAAAACTCAAAGCCTCAAATTCGCTGAGTTGGACTGCAGGATATCAGGAACAACTTTCCAACTTAACAAACGGAAGATCTTGAGTATCATAATTCCTGAACTCTCATGGAACAAATGCTTCCTGTGTGATTTTTATGCCAACTTAGCTGGAGTGTTGTGAATTATAGGTTGGCATTCTTGATGCTAAACTGAAATCGGGATACATGAACCTGAAATCATTTCATCAATAATTGGGTTCATTGCTTGTGTGAAATTAGTTGAGATTTGAACTAGAGTGGGTTGGACAGAAATTAATCAAGCTGCGCATTCCTATTTTGATAAGGTCAACATTGTGAATTGTATTCGACTATGTTCTATCGTTCTTTTGTTTACTTCATCAACAAGAGACATTCCTCCATACAAATAAAATTGGTCTAACTCATCAACTTTATTTCTCCAAAACTCTTTAACTTCTCATTGTTTCTTTTTCTTTCAATTTTTATTTTTATTTGCTTCCTTTAGTTACTCTTGACTCCATTTCAATTCTTGATAAATACTTTTAATTCTTGCATACTATGTATTTATGATGATGGAGAATTAGAAAATAAGCAAGTTTATGGTAGTGAAATGTTGCAAGTGTCATTGAGTGAACTTCACATCCATACATAATTGTGAGAGAGTGGAAATACTATCATGCGAGATTGTATCTTTCTAGTTTTTCAGGTGGATTGAAATTACTATGCTTATTAATTATTGTAAGGATTAAATTCATAAATGTTTGATCTTTAGATGGTCTTAATTGTTGGTGCAATCTTCCTTGGGTAAAGATTGATCAGGTTGACTAAGTTTGGGTTGACTCGAGCTTGAGTTTCGATATTTGGACAATATGTGTGAATGAGAAGTCAAGTGAGTCAAGATTGACTAGAGACTTGACTGACAAAGTCCTAACTTGAAGTTAGACACATGAGAAGTCCTACTAGAGATTAGGCAAATGAAAGTCCTAGTGGGACTATACAAACCTAGTTGGGAACTAGGTTAAGTCCAAGGTAGGTTAGCTGGGAGCTAAACATTTGACACAAGTAAAGTCCTAGTGGGACTAGGTAAACCTAGTTGGGAATTAGGTTAAGTCCAAGGTGGGTTAGCTGGGAGCTAAACACTTGGCACAAGGGAAATTCTAGTGGGACTAGGCAAACTTAGTTGGGAACTATGTTAAGTCCAAGGTGGGTTAGCTGGGAGCTAAACATTGGGCACAAGGGAAGTCCTAGTGGGACTAGGCAAACCTAGTTGGGAACTAGGTTAAATCCAAGGTGGGTTAGCTGCGAGCTAAACACTTGGCACAAGTGAAGTGCTAATGAGACTAAGCAAGCCTAATTGGGAACTAGGTTAAGTCAAAGGTGGATTAATTGGAAGCTAATCACTTGGAATGAGTGAAGTTCTAGTTGGGAACTAGGAAATGGAAGTCCTAGCAGGGGCTAGACAAAGAAAAGTCCAAGTGAGTCAAAGGTTTATCGAATACTTGGCAGTAGTAAGTTCAACAGGGAGTTAGCATAAAATGAGGAAGTTTCGACGTAGCAAACTTTCGGAGGCCATAACTTTTGACTTGGATATCGGAACGAGTTGATCTTGGATGTGAAACGAAGCTCGTTTAGAGCTCTACACTTTTACTATGTACTAATTGATTGGGTAATCTATTGGGGGCCAATCGATTAGACAATCGATTGGTTCACAAAGCACAGTATAGAAGATGCGTTAATAGATTGGATAATCAATTAAGGTCAATCCAATCGATTGGTTGATCGATTGGGAGCCTCTTTCACGTGAAAACATAAGGAACCAATCGATTAGGGATGCCCCGATCGATTGGGAGATCGCTTCTTTGCGAAGTATAGTAGCTTTCTCGCAAAGAGGTTGAATCGATTTGGAAGATGCTCAATCAATTAAGCCTGATGTTGATTGATTGGGAATTGATTAACTAGGTTTGTCACGAGAGAATAGAAGGGTGTCAAATTGATTGGTTAATCGATTGGTGTAAACTCAATCGATTGGTAGATCAATTAGGCAGTGTTTCTCGTGAGAATAGAAAACTTCTGAATCGATTAGGTAATCGATCAAGAAGCTGGTGATCAACTGGTTTGACTTACTAATTGATTATGCAAACAAAAAAAAAGAGTTGTTCTGTAAGCTTGAACGGTCAGATCCGACGTGGTAATTGATTGGGAGTAAGGCCAATCGATTGAGAACCCTATATCGGCGTTATGAAAGGTGTTTTCATGAGGGATTCAAGCTATGTAAACTGTTCACACTAGTTCTTGAGGTTTAGAGGAGAAGTGTTGCTGTACTTTCCAAGCATCAAGAGGCTAATCAAAGCAACAAGAGAGCAAGCTAAGCAAGTTTTTCATTATTGTAAATTGTGTTCCATTTCATTTGTATTTGCTTTATGTTTCATGTTGTATTTCTCGTGTTGAGTTTGTACGAGATTTCTCTGCCTCCTGGAAGGAGGATTTCATAGTGCATCTATGAGTGGAAGGGAGCAAATCCTTGGATTAGTTACCTTAATGAGGTGAAGACCAAGTAAAATCCAATGAGTTACCATTGCTTAAAGTTTCTACTTCAATAAATTATCAACGAAGCGATCAGAGCTAATCATCCCCTCTAGTTCTCTACATGTCCTAACAAGTGGTATCAGAGTGAGACCTCTCTTCATTGGACTAATGTCGAAAGAGCAAAGAGCTAGAGGTAGAAGAAGAAGTTGAAGATTTGAACCATAATTTCAACAAGTCAAAAGGCTAATCATCAAGGGCGCTCAAGTTCAAAATGGAGTTTAGAGATGGATTCAGATATGATATCTGAGCACCTCCACTATTTAGATTGGGAAGCTTCGATCTTTAGAATTTAAGGGTAAAATTTTTTCTCATGATGGAGATAGAGTAATGGTTTGCTCTAATAGAAGGTTTTGAAGTTCCAAGAGGTTTAAATAGCAAATGAAACGGGGAGCAAATCAAGAGATACGAGACTAATGACAAAATAGCCAAATTGTTCATTAATTTATTACCAAACACCATTTTGTGCAAAGTTAGAGAATTCCAAGATGCTAAGGAGCTATAGAGCAAGTTGGCAAAACTTCATGGAGATCTGACCTCAGTGCAAAGTGAAGCTAAATCGAAAGAGAAAAACTCTATATTTGAAGTACAAGAGGATTCAGAGGTTGAGAGATACTCAACATCCGAGGATGGAGTTGAAGAGACATCCACCTCAAGGATTGAGGGGGAGCAGAGTTCATTAACATCGCAACAAAAAGAAGTCTTAACATCCGGATTAAATGAAGGATCATGTGCCTCCTCTACAAGCAAAGGTATACCAATTTTAATTGTTAAAAATAAAAAACATATCATATACTTTGATAGGGAGAATGTACACTACAAGAGCAAACGTCTAAAATTGATAAAGAAGAAGGCTCAAATGACTCTCAAGATAAAGAAGAAGCCAAGAGAGATTGACCCCGTGATACGAAAGGGCAAGGAGCACATTGTGTGCTTTTCTTACAATCAAAAGGGGCATTATAGGAATCAATGTCCAAGGGGGAGGAATCCGACCAAGAACAAAGAAGGAAGCTCAAGTCAAGGAATAAGAAAAAAAAATCCAAGTTTGAGAATTTAAGGATAGAAAATCAAGTCTTGAGGTCAAGACTTGATAAATTAGAGAAAATCCTTAAGAAAATGACAAATGAAGTCATAGGGTCAAAGAAGCAAAACCTAGAGTTAGATAGCCAAGATTCATTCAATAGCAAGAGAGGTTTGAGATACAAACCAAAGGCCAAATAATGTGTCATTGTATCAAATAGTTTCATATAGCAATGGAACCAACATTAGTTCTAGGAGTCAAGTCAAGGTTTCAAAGAAAGTTATCCTTAGAGTTAACCTTGAGAATACTAACATGACTAAGACTTTTAAGAAGCCTAAGAAAGTCATTAAGAATGTTACAAGGGAGGTTACCCCTAGAGTTGACCTTGAGGTGACTAAGACCTTTAAGAAGTCTAGGAAAGTTATCAAAAAGGTGTCTAGGGAAGTTATCCTTAGTGAATATCTAGCATATCCAAGGAGCGACAATAGGTTTTGGGTTCCTAAGAGTGTGTTTACTACACCCTATGTGGGTTTAGAGTGTGTCAACTCTAATTAGAAAGGTAGTTAATCCAACTACGATGAAGTTGACACTTTAGGAAAATTTTAAGGTATTGTGATATCTTGAAAATGAGAAATGAATTTTTACTCTTGAAGATTAAAAGTGTGCTAATAAAATTAAGAATTGAGCTTAATCAAATTGGCATAAATAAGATAGAACTCAAATAATCAAGTTGGGATTTCGACATTTCCTAGGGAGATGGGAACAACTTATGCTTATTTTGGCATAATAACTAAGGATAAAAATTAGATGAAAATCTAGATATATTTTTTGTGTTAAAAATGTCATGTTTTGTGTGTCCTATCATATGTCATGATATCATTTTTTTATATTCATATTGTCATAAAAAATGATACATGTCATACATACATCATTGAGTTAAAATAGTTTTTCTTTTAAAAAATATCTATTTAGTGTATGTCATCATCATTTACATGCATTGTTTTAAAATTCCTTGTAATTAATAACAATGTCATTAATTGACATTCTAGGTAGGATGATCAAAGCAAAACTGCCAAGATAAAAATGCATGCTTCCTTAGTTTTAGGGAAAAAGTTATTTTACATCTCACAAAGACTATAGAGTTGACTTATATGTGTATATTGAGACACATTAAATACAAGTAAGATGTTAGAAAGATAAACAAAACTAAAAATGTTGATTTATTGTATCTTTTTGATTTTTAGTATCATCGAAACAAATGATTATGTAAAGTCCAATCATGGGGAAAATTAATGTACAAGTCATGTGCATTTAGTCCAAAAATTATGGTTGAGAATTTATTTTGAAAATTATTTTTAAATCATTTTGAAAAACCTTGATGAAGTCTATTTGTCGATAGAAATTATCATTGATTAGTTAAACACTAAATTAAAGTGAAACAATGAGATTTTTAATTTTGTGTCAATCTTTAAAAATATGATATATTTTTATAGAAAACTATTTTTCCCTGATAGTAGATGATATAAGTAATATTTACATAAAATTTTATGATTTTTTTGATAATTATAGAATTAATTATGAGTTTATGAAATTGAATTAAAAAATCAAAAACTCTAATCGATTAGGTGATCGATTGGGACAGACTGTAATCGATTGAATCCTAACTCAAGTGATTGGTAAGTCATTTTTCTTAGCACAGAATGAGTCTTAATTGATTGTCTAATCGATTCAGATATTTCAACCGATTGAAGATAATTTTCAATCGATTGGGAATTGTTGATTTCAACTGAAATGGTCTAATTTTAGTTCATTAATACACATTTAGTTAACCTAACAATCCTAACCATATGAAATACTTGTATAAGTATATTTGGATAATTTCCTTGGTGAAAATGAAAATGGGTGGTTTACAGTGAAAAATGTGGAGTTAAGGGGAGATTTAGATTCAAGATTGAATTGTTAATCTCATGACTTCGTTTTGAGTTTTTCTAAAGATTTAAGAACTCAAAATCATAATAGAGGTTGGAGCATGCTTTAAGGGGGAGATCTTCCTAAAAGACATGATTTTATTTTTTATTAGGATAAGGAGACAATGGAAGGTTGGGAGCCCTTATTATGATGAATGCTTAAGGTTGATCATAGGAGATGATGAAAGGTATGAGATTTTCATTGGGCCCATTTGAACAAATTGACTCTCGGGGAGAGTTTTTGAAGTGTGTCAAAGGGAGAGAAATGCAGAGTTTGAGTTAGAAACCCTTATTTATGCTTTGACATGAGATCAAGATAAAAGTTGGGCTAATGGGTTAGCCGAACTTAAACATATTGTCAAACATAAAAAAAAAGGGAGATTATTGGTGCAATCTTCCTTGTGTCAAGGTTGATCAGGTTGACTAAACTCAGGTTGACTTGAGCTTAAGTTTCGATGTTTGGACAATATGTGTGAATGAGAAGTCAAGTGGGTCAAGGTTGACCGGAGACTTGACCGACAAAGTCCTAACTGGAAGTTTGGCAAACGAGAAGTTCTACCTAGAGGTTAGGCAAATAGAAGTTCTAATGGGACTAGGCAAACTTAGTTGGAAACTAGGTTACGTCCAAGGTGCGTTAGCTGAGAGCTAAATATTTGGCACAAGTAAAGTCTTAGTAGGACTAGGCAAACCTAGTTAGGAACTAGGTTATGTCCAAGGTGAGTTAGCTGGGAGCTAAACATTTCTTACAAAGAAAGTCCTAGTGGGACTAGAAAAACCTAGTTGGAAACTAAGTTAAGTCCAACGTAGGTTAGTTAAGAGCTAAACACTTGACACAAGGAAAGTCCTAGTGAGACTAGGCAAACCTAGTTGGGAACTAGGTTAAGTCCAAGGTGGGTTAGCTGAGAGCTAAACACTTGGCACAAGTGAAGTCCTAGTGGGACTAGGCAAACATAGTTGAGAATTAGGTTAAGTCCAAGGTGGGTTAGCTGAGAGCTAAACACTTGGCATGAGTGAAGTTCTAGTTGGGAACTAGGAAATGAAAGCCCTAGCAGGGCTAGACAAGGGAAAGACCAAGTTGGCCAAAGGTTGACCGGACACTTAGCAGTTGTAAATCCAACAGGGAGTTGACATGAAATGAGGAAGTTCTGAATATTAAACTTTCAGAGGCCATAACTTTTGACTCGGATATCAGAATGAGGTGATCTCGGATGAAAAATGAAGCTCGTTTAGAGATCTACACTTTTACTCTTACTAATTGATTGGGTAATCAATTGGGGAGGTGTTATCAAGGAATCAATTGGTTCATGAAACACAGTACAGAAGGTGTGTTAATCGATTAGATAATCGATTAAGGCCAATTCAATAGATTGGTTGATTGATTGGGAACCTCTTTCACGTGAAAATAGAAGGAACTAATCGATTGGGGATGCCCCAATTGGTTGGGAGATCATTTCTTCGTGAAGCATAGTAGATTTCTCATGATGGGGCCAAATCGATTGGGAAGATGCTCAATCGATTAAGCCAGACGTTGATCGATTGGGAATTGATAAACTGGGTTTGTCATGAGAGAACAGAAGGATGCCGGATCAATTGACTAATCGATTGGGGCAGACTCAATCTATTAGTAGATTAATTAGGTAGTGTTTCTCGTGAGAACATAAAGTTTTTGAATCGATTGAATAATCTATCAAGAAGCTAGTAATTGAATGGTTTGGCTGACCAATCGATTATGCAAGTAAACAAGAGTTATTTTGTAGGTTTGAATGGTCGGATCTGACGTGGTAATCAATTGGGAATAAGGCCAATGGATTGAAAACCCTAAATTAGCACGATAAAAGATGTTTTCGTGAAGGATTCAAGATATACAAGCTATTTATGCCAGTTCTTGAGATTTGTAGGAGTAGTGTTGTTGCACTTTCTAAACATCAATAGGGTAATCACAGTAATAAGAGAGCAAGCTAAGCAAATTTTTAATTATTGTATATCATGTTCAATTTTATTTGTATTTGCTTTATGTTTCTTGTTGTATTTCTCATGTTGAGTTTGCAAGAGGCTTCGCCACATCTGGGAAGGAGGTTTTCATAGTGCATTTGTAAATGAGGAGAGTGGATCCTTGGATTAGTCATTTCAAGGAGGTGGAGGCTAAGTAAAATCTAATGAGTTTGCTTTGCTTCAAGTTTCTACTATAACAAATCATCAATGAAGCGATTGGAGCTAATCACGCCCTCTAGCTCTATACATGTCCTAACATTAGTTAATTTACCTTTTATTATTTTCGAGGTATTGTTAGGGAGATGAGTTTTTGATGGTTTTGCATTTTTGCTTACTTTCCCAAGATGTACAATAATAAGTATGGGGAAGTTGATAATCGACAATTTGACACATTATTTCAGGTTGTTATTTGGTGTTTTTATCCGCTCGTATGCTTAGTTTTGCACCTTATATCATGTTTACAAGTTGAGGATTATTTTGAGCTTCATTTCATTTTGCCTTCATTTATGACATTATTTATTAGAATGTGAACTTATTCTTGTAGGATATTAAAGTTGGTTCAATTTGGTACATGGTTCAAGTTGAAAGTGTTGGTGCAGAGAGTATCATAATCAAACCTATATTTTGATATTGTCAAAGATTCAAAGTTAAGTCCTATTGTGATCTAATATATTTACCAAGTACGCAGAATGAAGGAATTGACAAGTCTATATGACCAAACACTAGGCAGGAAGTCCAGTTAGATCAGGAGGACCAGAGAACTAACAGAAAACCCAGATAGGTTAAGATCAAATATCTGACAGGAAGTCTAGTAGGGTCAGCAGGACCAGACAACTAACTGAAGTCTAGATGGATATCTCGTAGGAAATCCTAGTGGGACAAAAGATCAGATGTCAAGGAGACTGGAGAGAGGGTTTCATTGAGGATGAATCCCAGTGGGACTCTAGGTGTTGATTGAACTTAGATCCAATCTGGAATTCTAACTTAAGACCAAAACTAGATTCCGATCTTGATCAGACGAGATTTAATTTACAAATATATAACTATTCATGCATTTGTATTGACTCTATTTTGCAAGTAGTTTTATTATTGGACTAACATATTTTATAGGAGCTTGAAGTGAAAAGTCAAGATGGAATGAATAGTACTCCAGGCACCTCAGTTGGTTAGAGATGCTTTGAGTGAACAGAGATATCTCGGGTGAACACGGGAACCTCAGATGAGCAGAGGCACCTTAGGTGACTGGAGGCGCTCTGAAGCTAATAAGCATGAAGGATGAGTTTCGACGCATTAGAGGCATCTTAGATCATTAGAGGTGCCTTGAAGAGAAGAAATACCAAAGTTTTCAGATCGGATCAGCATACATGGAGGCACCCAAGATAAATCGAGCCACCCCCAATACCTTATAAAAGCAGCTCAATGAACTCATGCAAGATATCAATTCTAATACAAGCTTCAACTCGATTTTGCTATGCCATGTCCTTGCAACTACTATACTGCGACCCTACTACGTCGAACTTACACTTGAGCAAGCTTCTACAGTAAGAACCATAACGACATTGAGCTCCTAGTGTCAGTAAAAATTTAATTGTTAATTATTATTATACTTGCATAAGAAAGTATAGGTTGTTACACTTTTTTCATCCTTGTATTTGACATCTCTATCTGAAGATTCTTCGGAGGAGAATTTTTGTGGTTTGTCCTTCGAAAATGTCCCAATGGGACATGGGTCTTAGAGTTGTTGTCGCTAGACTATGAATCAAGTAACTGGATGCATGCTATTTTTTTTGTCTTATTTTATTCTATTTTTCTCCCGCTATGCACTCAATTTTCAACAAGTCTTTTTAAAATCGAAAAAAGAAAGTTTTCAAAATTACACATGATTCATCCCCCCTCTTATGACTTGTAAACTATCTTACAAATGGTATCAGAGCCCGAGTCTCACTCAATATTTGTGTAACCACAAACTTGAGCAGAATTTGTCTCTTTCAAAAACCTTTTCCTAAACTCTTTTCCTTTAATACTTCTTTTATACTGCACTACTTGCTCCAAGACTAAGTTTTGAAAATTTTTCTCGAGTATTTTTTTTTACAAGAACTAAATGGTTCAAAGCGAGGGACACATCATTGCTCGCCCCCACTTTTCAATGGGATAACTTTCCATATTAGAAGAGAAGAATGGAGGTCTATCTAAAAACCGACATCAAACAATGGTTCAACATTCGACGAGGATATATAACTCTAATAAATGAATCCAATATTGTGCTCTCAACCTAGAAAAAATGGAACTTAGAAATGAAGAATAAAGCCCAAACTAGCTTCAAGGCATTACACCCTCTCTAATGCGGGTTGACGAAGGAGGAACTCAACTAGGTCGGACCCTTCAAAAATTCAAATGAGCTTTGGGACAAATTGATCGAGCTACACGAAGGTGTAAGTACCCCGAGTAAGTTTTGATGTGATCAACCGAGTTAAGTTAGACTCTACGGTTTGTTCCCTTGTGTTTAAGCGTGCAGGGACTTAGGAACACAAGAAGTCGAGTGGAAAACACAACGAGCAAGAAGATGATATGGGAAGCGAGTCAACAGGCTCAGTGCATCCTAGAGATGAGGAGCTGCGGAAGAGTACATCGATGAATGAGAAGGATGCGCGCGGCGCTTCCAAGGAACTAGAAGCTAGGGAGGAACACTGCTCGAGGAGAAGACTGGAGTTGGGTTCGGGTGAGCTTAACTCTAGACGACCGGAGAATCACCCAAAGTTAACTTCTAAGTTGACTAGGTCTAGGCGCCCAAACTCTAGGAGCCCAGATCAGGTCTAGGTGCCTAGATTGTCCCACCACATCATCAACCCATTGGCCCAAGAAGATCAGTACTGAGTCCACACTAGCCAACTCCAAGCGTTCGGATAGGGTCCAAGCGTCCGGACGGGTCCAGGTGCCCAGGAACTGATAAATGTTTGAGGGGAAGCCATTGCAAAATGGATTGACTCAACCAAGACTAGGTGCCCGGACCAGGTCTAGGCGCTCTGGAGCTGCCACATCAACCAACGGCTAACTTCGACTATTGGGTTATAAATAAAGCCTTGATTCTCGAAGTTTAGTTCAACCCACTTGTATTTCATTATACATTTTGTCTTCATTTTGTTCGTGCTTTAACATTTGTAAGAGGCTACTCCACCTTCACGAAAGAGATCTTCTAGTTGAGCTTCCACTGCCTTAAAATAGTAACATTCCCGATTGCAAATCAAGTAAATTCGTTGTGCCTCTTCTTTAATTTATGTTTTTCTTTTTGATTAATTAACGTGTGTTTGTCCTTACTAAGTAAGTAGTAAGAGAAGTGCTAAAATTCTATTGCAAGCTATTCACCACTCCTCTAGTCAGCTTCACCGAACCTATAGAAGGTACAAATGATGCCAAGGTAACTAAACGAGACTTACTACTTAATAATTTACTTAACATCAAAACACATGATAGAGAAACCGCAAGCCAACTGCACGCGAGGATCAAAGACATCTTCAACGGACTCCACTTGATCAACCATCAACTAGAAAATAGAGATGTAATGAGGTATGCCTTAAACTTGTTTCCTTAGAATAGACTGTGAGCATCTATAGTAGATGCCTATAAAGTTTCGAGAAATCTTTCAAAGTTAAAATTAGACGAATTATTTTGTGAATTATAACTACATGAATAAACTAACTCAAAATAAGTAGAGAAAGGTATAACTTTTCTTGCAGGTTCTACCAAGGAAGTAAAATCAAAACCTGAACCAAACCAGAGCCAAAGGATGAGTCCAACTCAGAATCAGATAAAGAAGAAAAACTAGTGAACATGGTAAGAAAATTGTTCACTAGAAAGAAGAAAGACTTCACCAAGAAGGACTTACAAAAGATGATCAAGTCCACATCCAACAACACAAATGCAAACATCACCTACTATGGATACAACCAGAAGAGTCAATTCAAGCACGGGTGCCCTAATATAAGAGAAGACAAATCCAAGAAGATAAGAAGAAAGAAGGCACTCAAAACTGTTGGTGCAACCTTAGGTCAAGGTTGACCTGGGTGACTCGACTCGAGTTGACCTGACTCGAGGTATATTTTGATGTTTGACAAGAATGGAGAAGTTATATTTTGATGTTTGACAAGAATAGGAACTTGGGGGATTGTGGATGCAACCTTTGGTCAAGGTTGATCTGGTTGACCCGACTTGAGTTGACCTGATTCGGGAAAAGTCTAAGCAGGGAGCTTGGCACGGGAAAAGTCCAAGCAGGGAGCTTGGCACGTGGAAAAGTCCAAGTATGGAGACTTGGCACGGAAAAGTCCAAGCAGGGAGCTTGGCACGGGAAAAGTCCAAGCAGGGAGCTTGGCATGGGAAGTCGGAGAGGGCTCGGTAGCTCGTTCTCTGGACTAGGTCAGAGAGAGGGCTCGGTAGCTCGTTCTCTGGACCGGACGTGGAAGTCAGAGAGGGCTCGGTAGCTCGTTCTCCGGACTAGGTCAGAGAGGGCTCGGGAGCTCGTTCTCTGGACCAGACAGAGTTGGAGAGGGCTCAGTAGCTCGTTCTCCGGACTAGGTCAGAGAGGGCTCGGTAACTCGTTCTCTGGACCGGATGAGGAAGTCAGAGAGGGCTCGGTAGCTCGTTCTCCGGACTAGGTCAGAGAGGGCTCGGTAGCTCGTTCTCTAGACCGGGAAGGCTTTAGGTTTAAGGCTGGGAAATTGGATCGGTCTGTTGACCGATCCAGTGATACCGTAGTTGCTTGATCGGTCTGGTGACCGATCAGTAACCCAACAGAAGCTTTCTGTGGGTTATCTGATCGGTCCGTAGAACGATCAGGAAGCGATGTTATCTGAGGAAGCGAGGGGATTCAGAGAAGGGGGGATCAGTTTGTGGACCGATCCATCTATATCCTGATCGGTCCACAGACCGATCAGGGATATAGGACCGATGCCTGATCGGTCTGTGGACCGATCAGGACCTCCTGGACCGATCAGGATGGAGCCTGATCGGTCCAGGCTTAGCCGTTGTGACTCAACGGCTAGATTTCTGGATTCTTCTGTGTCTTCTTCGCAGTGCAATTTATAAGCCTCTACAGTGAAGGTGGAAACAAGGCTCTGGAAGATTTTCTTCTTCCTCAAAACTGCGATCTGAGCTTTGCTGAGCTCTTCATTTTTCTGAAGCTTTGTGTGAGCTTCCGTAGGTTGGTTTTCAAGCTGCTATTGTTGGATCCGTGAAGTTGCTGCTTCATCAACGGACTTCAGTCGACAACGAGAAGACAAGCAAACTGGGTAGTGTGTTTTTACATTCATATTGTCCATTGTTTCTTGCTCAATTCTTTGAACTCCATTATTGCTGTTGCAAAAGGAATTGTGGTGAGGTTTCTCCATCCAGAAGGAGTTTTTATTAGCCGGTTCTCCGGGGTCTCATCCACCGACGGATTGATAGGATTCGTCCACCTTACGGACAAGCCGAGGAGTAGGAGTATCATCTCCGAACCTCGTTATATCATCGCGTTTGAGGTTTGATCTTCTCCACTTTCGTTTCTATCTTTTATTTCCGCTGCGCTAACTTAAATTGTAGGAAGAAACGAGAATTTGGGGTCGGCTATTCACACCCCCCCTCTCTAGCCGCTATCCGAAGGTCCTAACAAGTGGTATCAGAGCAAGGTCGCTCTTCGTCGGGTTAACACCCGGGGGAGCACGAGCTAGAGAATGGATCAACTTGGAGAAGACATCACGATTCCACCCTTCTACGATCGCGATGACTTCGCGTATTGGAAGGTAATAATGAAGTATTTTCTTATGACTAACCTAGTAAATTGGAATTGTGTACAAGTAGGTTTTATTCCTCCGTTGGATAAAGAAGGAGAACCTCTCGAGAAGAAGAAGTGGACGAAGGAACAAATCCACCAATCCATAATCAACGACGAGGTAATGAAAATCTTTGAATTTTCATTACCTAATGATATCTTGTGTAAGATAGGTAGATACAACAATGCCAAGGAGTTGTGGAACAACTTGGCTAAGTTCCATGAGGAGAGCTCCAATTCAAGTCATGAAGAGGAGTCAAGTGAGCCAAGTAGCTCACATCATGGAGGTATGAAATTAGAAGTTGAGGGCTACTCAACATCTAAGGAAGAAGAGGAGGAGAGTTCTTCTTCAAGATTGGAGCAAGAAGAAGAAGCCTCAACCTCCGGAAGGGATGAAGGAGAGAGCTTATATCGATCCTCAACCCTAGGTAACTCAAGCAACTTAATTTCAAGTAAATTACATATAATGTGCTTTGAGTGTAGGGAATATGGGCATTACAAGAGTAAATGTCCAAAGAGGATTAGGAAGACTCCACCGGCACCAAAAGTCAAGGAAGCCGGAGTCCCGATACGCAAGGGCAAGGAGCACGTGGTGTGCTTCCAATGCAAGCAAAGGGGGCATTATAGGAGTCAATGTCCAAGGGGGAGGCAATCTCATAAGGACAAGAGACCAAGCACATCTATGGGGGGAGCTAAGGCAAACCCTAAGGTATCCTTTAAGGCACATTCTTGCAATTCAAATAAAACACATACTAGTAGTTTTATTGCAATTGTCAATAATGATAAGCATGATAACCATAAAAACGGATACATGTGCTTAGGTGCCAAACATGTTAGCCTAGATAAGGACAATGCTAGAAATGCCAACCCTAGAGTTAACTCATCTAAGGTTAAGGAAAACCTAGATAGGAATCCCAAAATAACTAGACATATGCCTAGGAATACCTCAAAGAAAAATGGAAAATTAAAACTTGAGGTATTAAAGAAGGAAAATCAAGTCTTAAGGTCAAGACTTGACACTTTAGAAAAGGCTCTTAAGAATTTGGAGAAGTCAACCCTAGGGTCTAAGGGTCAAAAATCAAAGCCCAAGGACATGAGAGGTTTGGGTCACAAACCTAAGTCTCAAGTGGTCAAGCTCGCTTATCATAATGTTCCATTCGATTATGGAACAAGACCTAGGGCTAGGAAGACCATCACCAAGGTCACAAGGGGAGTCATCCCTAGAGTTGATCTTGATGAGTCCCCTATGACCAAGGCTTTAAAGCCTAGGAGGGTCATTAGGAGGGTTGTTAGGGAAGTCATCCCTAGTGAATATTTAGTGAACCCAATGAGCTCAAATAGGTATTGGGTTCCTAGGAGCGTGATTCCTTCACGCTAGATGGTTTAAGGTGTGCCAACCTTAAATGGATAGGTAGTTAACCTACTCATGGCAAAAGGTGGCATTTTAGGAATTTTCAAGGTGTAATCAAGCTTTGAAAATGAAATTAAAAATTATTCCTAAGGTGATTAAGATGTGTCAACCACATTTGAGGAGTTTTCTAGGGTCAATCTAATTGGCACATAGTGATCTAAAAATCTTTAGTATATGATTTTAGGTCTATTACACTTAGGAATATAGAATTTATGGTAAAATGATAAAAAATTATCAAAAATGGCAACTAAGGCTAGAATTAGGTATTTTCTATACCTTTCTATGTTATTTGCCATATATTGTTTGTCATATGCCATGTCATGTCATGACATCATATTTATTTTATTAACATTTGAAATGTCATGATAATGCTTAGGTTAGTTATATGTCATGCCTTATTTAAGTTTCATACTTTATGCCATGACATCATGCCATTGGCACATATTTCCACTTATGATATTATTTTATGCCATGTCATCATCTCTTGCATTTATGATCAATTAAATTGATTTAAGGATAAAAACACAATTTGATATGGAGATCTAATTGTTTGTTTAGAAAATGCATGAGAACTTAGCTTAAGATGACCTAAACCCATATCTCACATCAAAATTGACTTGGATGTGTGTGATACACCTTAGATGTGTGTGAGATATTAGGATTATGAGTTAGGATCAAGGTGCATAGTTCTTGTACCTATATGAGCCTAATTCGAATTTGAGGATCATAGGGAAAACTTGTGTACAAGTCATGTACATTTAGCCCTAAAATTGTGGTCCTAAATTGAATGGTTTAAAATCATTTCAAAATTGATTTGAAAAACCTTGATGAAACTTTTCTAGTGATAGCATTCATCATTGAGCAAGTTGATACAAAGATGGATTAACCTTGAGCTATTTCAAAGTCTTTCGAACTTTGTATCAAGATTAAAAAATGGAAGTTATTTTCATAGAAAACTATTTTTCCATGATAATATATGTTATGAGGAATGTATCCTCAAAATTTTACAATTTTTGAAATTTTCTATAATTTTTTAGGGGTTTTTGAATTTCGGGAGAAAAATCAGAAATCTTATCAGAGAGCCGTGGACCGATCAGAGGAGATCCTGATCGGTCCAGGGAAGTCTGGATCGGTCACTGGACCGATCCAGGGCAGTGTGGATCGGTCTGGTGACCGATCCAGTGGAGGCCTGATCGGTCTGGTGACCGATCAGAGCGTGCCAAAATGCTGATTTTCGACTGTTGTCTGAAATTTCAGCTGTGGAAGTTGGTGTTTTAGATTTCTAAAGGGTTGAAACTCTCCAAGACATTGTTGGTGCAATGGTCAAGGAGGAGTTGACCTTTAGGGGGAGTTTTACCTATTGGTCAAGGGGGAGTTGACTTTTAGGGGGAGTTTTTACTCGTCAAGATTTCTGAGGATGAGTGATATGGGATTATCACTAAGTTGATTGTTGATTTTAGTATCAAGGGGGAAATTAAGGGTTTCAATGAAAGGTATGGGACTTTCATTAGGAAGAAACTCTTGACCTTGATTCACTCTTTTTGATGTGTGTCAAAAAGGGGGAGAATGTCAAGAGAATGTTCAAGGAAGAACATTGGAGTTTGGGGAGAATATTCAGAGAATGTTCAAGGAAGAACATTGGAGAACTATTGGAAAACCTGAGTTAGGTTATCGGGCTAACCTAAATTGATTATGGTTTTTTGTCAAACATCAAAAAGGGGGAGATTGTTGGTGCAACCTTAGGTCAAGGTTGACCTGGGTGACCCGACTCGAGTTGACCTGACTCGAGGTATATTTTGATGTTTAACAAGAATGGAGAAGTTATATTTTGATGTTTGATAAGAATAGGAACTTGGGGGATTGTGGGTGCAACCTTTGGTCAAGGTTGATCTGGTTGACTCGACTTGAGTTGACCTGATTCGGGAAAAGTCTAAGCAGGGAGCTTGGAACGGGAAAAGTACAAGCAGGAAGCTTGGCACGTGGAAAAGTCCAAGTATGGAGACTTGGCACGGAAAAGTCCAAGCAGGGAGCTTGGCATGGGAAAAGTCCAAGCAGGGAGCTTGGCACGTGGAAAAGTCCAAGTATGGAGACTTGGCACGGAAAAGTCCAAGCAGGGAGTTTGGCACGGGAAAAGTCCAAACAGGGAGCTTGGCACGGGGAAAAGTCCAAGTATGGAAGCTTGGCATGGGAAGTCGGAGAGGGCTCGGTAGCTCGTTCTCTGGACTAGGTCAGAGAGAGGGCTCGGTAGCTCGTTCTCTGGACCGGACGTGGAAGTCAGAGAGGGCTCGGTAGCTCGTTCTCCGGACTAGGTCAGAGAGGGCTCGGGAGCTCGTTCTCTGGACCGGACGAAGTCGGAGAGGGCTCGGTAGCTCGTTCTCCGGACTAGGTCAGAGAGGGCTCGGGAGCTCGTTCTCTGGACCGGACGAAGTCGGAGAGGGCTCGGTAGCTCGTTCTCCAGACTAGGTCGAGAGGGCTCGGGAGCTTGCCTTAGACACGGTTGGAGAGTGCTCGGTTGCTCGGTGGAGGGGAGTCCTAGTTGGCTTGGACGGGAAGTCGAGAGGGCTCGGTAACTCGTTCTCCGGACTAGGTCAGAGAGGGCTCGGTAGCTCGTTCTCTAGACCGGGAAGGCTTTAGGTTTAAGGCTGGGAAATTGGATCGGTCTGTTAACCGATCCAGTGATACCGTAGTTGTCTGATCGGTCTGGTGACCGATCAGTAACCCAACAGAAGCTTTCTGTGGGTTATCTGATCGGTCCGTAGAACGATCAGAAAGCGATGTTATATAAGGAAGCGAGGGGATTCAGAGAAGGGGGGATCGGTCTGTGGACCGATCCATCTATATCCTGATCGGTCCACAGACCGATCAGGGATACAGGACCGATGCCTGATTGGTCTGTGGACCGATCAGGGACCTCTTGGACCGATCAGGATGGAGCCTGATCGGTCCAGGCTTAGCCGTTGTGACTCAACGGCTAGATTTCTGGATTCTTCTGTGTCTTCTTCGCAGTGCAGTTTATAAGCCTCTACAGTGAAGGTGGAAACAAGGCTCTGGAAGATTTTATTCTTCCTCAAGACTACGATCTGAGCTTTGCTGAGCTCTTCATTTTTCTGAAGCTTCGTGTGAGCTTCCGTAGGCTGGTTTTCTAGCTGCTATTGTTGGATCCGTGAAGTTGCTGCTTCATCAACGGACTCCAGTTGACAACGAGAAGACAAGCAAACTGCGTAGTGTGTTTTTACATTCATATTGTCCATTGTTTCTTGTTCAATTCTTTGTACTCCATTATTGCTGTTGCCAAAGGAATTGTGGTGAGGTTTCTCCACCCAGAAGGAGTTTTTATTAGCCGGTTCTCCGGGGTCTCATCCACCGACGGATTAATAGGATTCGTCCACCTTACGGACAAGCCGAGGAGTAGGAGTATCATCTCCGAACCTCGTTATATCATCGCGTTTGAGGTTTGATCTTCTCCACTTTCGTTTCTATCTTTTATTTCCGCTGCGCTAACTCAAATTGTAGGAAGAAACGAGAATTTTGTTGGTGCAATCAACCTAGGTTTTGATCGGTACGATCATAGTTTTGATGTGTGTGTCAAAGAGTTTAAGTTAGGTTCATCCTTGTATTTGATATGTGTATTTGAGTTGTGCAGGTTCGCAAGATACACATGCGACTCAGGTTGATGGCTTCGGGTCCGGTGAAGGATGATGCATCCGAGGGACCGTGGACAAGGCAGCAAGGACAAAGGCCGAGGGAAGCAATTTCGAGGCATACGCGAAGGATGGCATTGGGGACGAGCCGCAGGCTTGAATGCATCCGAGGGGCGAGAGCCAAAGAAAGTATGCTTGAAGGTTCTGGTAAAGCTGCAAAGGAAGCGTCAAAAGAGTCGTAAGGGTGAGGGTACGAGTACACGAGAGATTGTACTCGGAGTAAAAACATAAATTCTAGGGTTTACTGTAGCAGTACTGTAGCAGTCGACTGCATGTTTTAGCAGTCGACTGGTGCAGTCGACTGCGCAGTCGACTGGGCGCGAACAGAATGGTTCTGTTCGTTCGGTCGGTGTAGATCAGTCGACTGCAAGTTTTAGCAGTCGACTGGTATATGACCGTTGGTGCTGGAAAGTAGCCGTTGGCTACCTCCAACGGTAACACCAGTCGACTGCATGTTTTAGCAGTCGACTGGTGCCGAGATGAGTTGATATGATGATCAACTCTCTCCTCTTATTTAAGGGAAGCTTTGGGGCTTGAAGGAGGTTACTCATGCTTATTGAATAACTCCTTGTCATTGCCCAAAAGCTTCCAAGCCTACTCTCTTCCTCCTAAACCTAAGTTCATCATTGTAAAGAGGAAGAGATCCTTTGTGAGAGGTTTGCTCCACCGAGAAGGAGAAAGCTCTAGCCGGAGATTGTCGGGGACTGATCCACCGAAGGATCAAGGGCTCGTCCACCTCAAGGACACGCCGTGGAGTAGGAGCAAGCAATCTCCGAACCACGTAAAAGAATCGTGTTAGCGTTTGTGTTCTTACTCATTGCTTTCTTGTTTTAGTTTCATTTCCGCTTGCGCAAACTAACCGTGTAGAGAAGAAATCAAAGTTGGGGGTGACCTAGCTATCCAACCCCCCTTCTAGCCGGCCACCGATCCCCTACAAGTGGTATCAGAGCAAGGACGCTCTTCAACGGACTAATCGCCAAGAAGAACAACATCATCAATGGCCGGCTCAAACATTCATCCACCCAAATTCGAAGGGGACTTCTCTTGGTGGAAGAAGAGAATGGAGGTATTCTTCGAAACCGATTTTGATATTATGCTAATCCTGGAAAATGGTTTCGAAGTGCCTAGGGATCAAGACAATAAGATACTTGAGAAAACAAGGTGGAGCAAGAAGCAAAGGGAAGAACATTTAGCAAATTCAAAAGTCATCCATCATCTACTAAATGTTCTTCCCCAACAAGAAGTAACAAGGGTGGGAACCTACTCAAGCGCCAAGGAGTTATGGGAAAAGCTAGTGGAGCTTCATGAAGGCACATCGGAGGCTAAGTTGGCAAGAAGAGATCTTCTCCGAACTCAACTCAATAATGTAAAGCTTGAGAAGGGAGATAAGGTATCTACACTTCATGCTAAAATTAAAGAAATTTTAAGTGGACTAACAAGTGTAGGTGAGAAGCTCTCCAACCGAGACATCATAATGAAAGCCATCAATGCCTTCCCAAGAAACTCGACATGGAGCTCCATTGTAGATTCATTCTACATTTCAAAGGATCTAGAGAAAAGCTCTCTAGATGAATTCTTCTCAACAATGGAGCTTCACGAAACAAGGGTTGAAGGATTAGAAGGAGAAGGAAATAGATCAAGAGGAGTAGCCCTTGTGGCAAACAAGGGAAAGGGTAAGAAGAAGAAGTCTTCATCCCCGCCATCCTCCGACTCCGAAGAATCAAGTGCCTCAATGGATAGTGATCAAGAGGCATATATGGTAAGAAAAATGAGAAAAGCATTTAAATCTTTTTCTTCTAACAAATCACATGCTAGGAGAAGTTCAAGGGGCAAGAGTAGAAGAAGAAAGATCAAATGCTACAATTGTCAAGGAGAGGGACATATGAGAGATGATTGCCCTCTCTTGAAGAAGAAGGAAGGGAAGAAGAAGGAGGAGAAGAAGACAAAAGAAAAGGGGAAGAAGGCTCAAAACCTAAAAGCAACATGGGATGATCCTTCATCATCATCGGAGGAAGAAGAGCACCATGTAGTAAATTTTTCTTTAATGGGAATTGATGATGTAGCCTCCACCTCATCCGAGCAAGAAGAAGGAAGGAGCTCAAGCGAAGATGAAGAGGGGAGCTCAAGTGAAGGGGGAGGTCAAACTTCGGATTCGGACTTCTCGGTAAGTGAGGTACATAATCTTCCTCCTCATGTCTTAATTAAAATTATTTCAAGCACAAATGATGATTTGTTTAAGGCAAAAAGAAAGAACAAATCCTTGAAAAATGGCATTTGCATGCTTAAAGAAAAATTAGAATCCATGCCTATTAGGGATGATGATTTGCATGCTTCCTCTACAAGTTCAAATGATTTATGTTTAGAAGAGGAAAATAGGAAATTAAGGGAAAAGGTAGAATACCTCACCATAGCCCTTAGAAAATTTGAAATTGGCTCAAATACCTTAAACATGATTATTGGGAGCCAAAGGGCAAGTTTTAAGAAAAATGGGCTAGGATACAATGAACCCAATAATGAAAAGACTTATCATTGTCTACTTGCTAGGGGGAAATCAAAGACAAAGACCATAGATAGGAAATGGATCCCTAAGGAGTACTTGGTCAACCCAATTAGAGAGAACTTCTATTGGGTGCCAAAATCAATCCTCAAGGGTTAGAGGATTTTAGGTTTAGTCAACCAATGAAATCATAGTTCAAATCCTTGAAAAATGGTTGACTTGAGACCTTAAGGGGGAGCACTTAGCCTTGATAGAAATTCATGATCAATAGGGCTAAGTAGAGGTTACCTTTATCTCACAATGACTTGAACTATATTCTAACCATAAATGTGAAATACTAGGATGATACAAATAATTCACTTATGCTTATTGCATTTTGATGAGTTATGAAATGTATCAATTTTTAGTGATCATAGACCAACCATGGGGAAAGCAAATGTTTAATTAATGGACATCTTGCCCATAGATCATAGTTGGACATTTCAAATGTTTTGAAAACAATTCTATGATTTATTTACTGTGGTTTAGCTATTTTGAAACATATGATTGCAAAACAAGGTTTCAAATTGATACAAACTTGATTGATTTTTAAAGTGTTTGAGTTTTTATCAAAACTTCAAAAATATGATGAATTTTCATGAAAACATATTTTTCCTTGTTAAATAACATTATAAGAAATATGTGTTCAAAATTTCATGATTTTTCGAATTTTCTAGAATTTTCTATGCATTTCTGAAGTTGGCTGTAAAATGCTGAAATTCGGGTTGGTTTGTGCCAGTCGACTGCGACAGATAGCAGTCGACTGGTAGCTGTTTTCCAGCACTTTCACGAGCTGGTTTTGGGTACTTTTAAGTCCACATTGATACCATAGTATGTATACATGTTTGGTACAATTTTTGATGGTGTCAAAGGAGGAGAAATGCAAAGGTTTAAATTAAAAACCTAACTCTGTGCAAAACTTGAAAATTATGGTTGAGTGCATATGTTAAGGGGGAGCTTGGGTATTATGCTTCATGTTTACATATTGCTACTAATTTTCATGTTGATATTTATGCCTAACTTAAACATATTGTCACAGATCAAAAAGGGGGAGATTGTTGGTGCAATCAACCTAGGTTTTGATCGGTACGATCATAGTTTTGATGTGTGTGTCAAAGAGTTTAAGTTAGGTTCATCCTTGTATTTGATATGTGTATTTGAGTTGTGCAGGTTCGCAAGATACACATGCGACTCAGGTTGATGGCTTCGGGTCCGGTGAAGGATGATGCATCCGAGGGACCGTGGACAAGGCAGCAAGGACAAAGGCCGAGGGAAGCAATTTCGAGGCATACGCGAAGGATGACATTGGGGACGAGCCGCAGGCTTGAATGCATCCGAGGGACGAGAGCCAAAGAAAGTATGCTTGAAGGTTCTGGTAAAGCTGCAAAGGAAGCGTCAAAAGAGTCGTAAGGGTGAGGGTACGTGTACACGAGAGATTGTACTCGGAGTAAAAACATAAATTCTAGGGTTAACTGTAGCAGTTCTGTAGCAGTCGACTGCATGTTTTAGCAGTCGACTGGTGCAGTCGACTGCGCAGTCGACTGGGCGCGAACAGAATGGTTCTTATCGTTCGGTCGGTGTAGATCAGTCGACTGTAAGTTTTAGCAGTCGACTGCTAGTTTTAGCAGTCGACTGGTATATGACCGTTGGTGCTGGAAAGTAGCCGTTGGCTACCTCCAACGGTAACACCAGTCGACTGCATGTTTTAGCAGTCGACTGGTGCCGAGATGAGTTGATATGATTATCAACTCTCTCCTCTTATTTAAGGGAAGCTTTGGGGCTTGAAGGAGGTTACTCATGCTTATTGAATAACTCCTTGTCATTGCCCAATAGCTTCCAAGCCTACTCTCTTCCTCCTAAACCTAAGTTCATCATTGTAAAGAGGAAGAGGACCTTTGTGAGAGGTTTGCTCCACCTAGAAGGAGAAAACTCTAGCCGGAGATTGCCGGGGACTGATCCACCGAAGGATCAAGGGCTCGTCCACCTCAAGGACACGCCGTGGAGTAGGAGCAAGCAATCTCCGAACCACGTAAAAGAATCGTGTTAGCGTTTGTGTTCTTACTCATTGCTTTCTTGTTTTAGTTTCATTTCCGCTTGCGCAAACTAACCGTGTAGAGAAGAAATCAAAGTTGGGGGTGACCTAGCTATCCAACCCCCCTTCTAGCCGGCCACCGATCCCCTACAAATTTGGGGTCGGCTATTCACGCCCCCCCTCTCTAGCCGCTATCCGAAGGTCCTAACAAAAACCACCTAGGATGAGTTCTCTTCATAAGAATCGAATGCTGAAGAATCAAAGCAAACAAACTACCTAGCACTGATGGCAACCGGATCCAAGTTGGAAAATGAATCAGACCAAGAAGATGAGTCTGAGTACAAGTCAAGTCATATATCTGTATCCAATTTTGAAGTTTCCAACGAGGTAAAATTTATATTAACTGCAAAGACATTGCATACTTAAACAAAAAATTAACAAAATCTGAAGAACAAGTTAAATTGTTCCTTAAGGAAAATCAAAACTTCAATGAACAACTTAACTTGAATTCATCAACTGAACAAGTTCAACATGAAAACTCAACTCAAGTTACAAAACTTGAGGAAGAGAATTCCATCTTTAAATGTGAAGTTGACAAATTCAAAGGACTTTTGGAAAAGGTTATCACAATATCTAAATATCTAAACATGATACTTGGATTTCAAAGAGTTCTATATAACAAGTTCGGATTCGAATACAAATCTAACTCAACCAATAAAACTTTCATATCACTTGTCAGTCAAAATAAGAAATAAATCAAAGCATGAGTTCCGAAAACTTACCTAATCAAGCAAATAGGACAAAATCAATACTATGTACCTAAAAATGAAATTTATAATGTAAACACAAAACAAAGGGTATATGATTCATGGGGAGACTACAAACTAGTTGACATCTCAAAAACATAATTTATCCACTTAGGTAACTAGGACTAAATAAATCAGGGATAATTCTAACTTGTTAAGATCAAGGTTTAGTATTAAGTTCTTTGGGGAAGACTAGCTGAAAAGCTTTGTCTAAGACATGTGATTACTTTAATGATGTCCAAATTGCCCCCAGGGCGTAGCACAGACGGTGGGCGCATGGTATCTCTGACGTAATGGTCAGGGGTCGATTCTCAGGAACTGACGACCTGAAGTTTACCTCGCCATGCGCCTATGGTCTGTGTACCTGCATGAACCTCCCTCCATATCCGTGGGGCCGGCACTATGGGGGCCACTAAGGTAGCGGATCTACCTTTTTTAATGATGTCCAAATGACTCACCACAGATTAGAAACTTATTCAAGGAAGCTTCATTGATAGACCCAAAGCTACATTTGAATCTAACATAACTTAAAACAACCCTAGTTAAATAACTAAACTCATCTCACAAAACAATAGGATTACCATGATTGAAAAATTAACCCAGGTTAGATGAATAAGTGAAATTTAAATTAAATTAAAAAAATAAAATTAAAATTAAATTAAATTAAATTAATTGAGATTGAAAATAAAAATAAAATAAAATCAAATTTTAAATTTATATTTAATTTAAATTAAAATTAAAATAAATTTTAAATAAAATAAAATTAATTAAAATAAAATAAAATCTAAATTAAATTTAACAAAAATTAAAATTAAAATATATTAAAATTTAATTTTATTAAATTTAAAATTAATTGAAATAAAAAATAAAAAATAAAAAAATAAAAATAAAAATAAAAGTAAAAAAATGTAAATTAAAATGAAATAAAATGGAGTGAAAATAAAAAAAATTAAAATTAAAATAAATGGAAATTAAATTAAATTACAATTAAAATTAAATTTAATACTTATTTAATTAATCAAATAATTAATCCAAAAAAATTTATTAATTAACCAATCTTAATTTAATACTTATTTAATTAATGAAATAATTAATATAAAGTTAAATTAAAATTTAATTTTATTAAATTTAAAATTAATTGAAATAAAAATAAAAAAATAAAAAAGAATAAAAATAAAAATAAAAGCAAAAGAAATATAAATATAAATATAAATTAAAATGAAATGAAATGGAAAAAATAAATTATAATTATAATTAAAATAAATGGAAATTAAATTAAATTACAATTAAAATAAAATTTAATCCTTATTTAATTAATCAAATAATTAATCCAAAAAAAATTATTAATTAACCAATCTTAATTTAATACTTATTTAATTAATCAAAAAATTAATATAAAGTTAATTAATTAATTAATCAATCTTAATTTAATCTTTATAATTAAACGACTAACTAATCCGAAATATATTAATTAATCAGTCTTAAATTAATCCTTATTTAATTAATCAACTAAATAATACGAAATCAACAATCAATTAATCAATGTGAAATTAATCAATCCTAATTTAATTAATCAATTTTATTAATCCGAAACTCAATTAATCAATCTTAATTTATTAATCAACTAATTTAAACAATTAATTTAAATATTTTTTGTTTAACTAATTTAATATGTAATCAATTAATAACTTTAATTTTGTCGCACCACGGAGGTATACTTGTTTGACAGAACAGATGATACCCTCTAGTGACAATGTACGATACACAGCGGAAGATATAAAACATAACAATAATAATATAGAGGGATTTATACAATTCTCACACAACATAGAAAACATAAATAATTGTGAGCTGACCCGACTTAACACAACAAGTCAAATAACTGAATAAAGGTAGACATAAGACTAAAATCCACAATCAAGTTAAATTATTACATAACCAAGTTCAAAATTCAAAGTACCAATAAAGCAAAAGGAAATAACATAGAAAATTATTCTCAAATGTGTCGTGGGACTGACAATCAGGATTCTCCAAGCGACTCCATACTATCTGCTTGCTACCTAAGGAAAATAAAATATAACAGGATAGTGAGTCCAAATGACTCCAAGGGTAATAGATAAGAGATAGTGCATGATCAACAAAATGTAAGAGTTCAAGTGGTATACAATCTCAAAGAAAAATACTCACAATCTGAAGATGACATAAGTCTGTATCTACTACATAATCAATATACTCAGATGCAAATAATACCATGAGTAGTGTCATGTAATGATCAACATGAGTACTACATATCGTGAGCATTTACTAGTGCAAGTAATAGTAATAGATCATCATATGTGGAAACAACACTCCACCATAAGAAATATCGTCATCTAATGTCTGTATAGTGCACTCAGACTGTCCATCTGTTTATGGATGGAAAGCTATACTAAAATGGAGCTCTGTACATATGTCTTGCTATAGACTCTACCAGAACCTTGAAGTGAATTGTAGATATCTATCTGATATGATACTTAGAGGCATACCATGAAGTCTAGCGATCTCTCTGCAATACAACTCTACTAATTGATCCAATGGGTTCGTCCTATGGATCAGTAGAAAGTGAGCAGATTTAGTTAATCGATCAACGATTATCCAAATTACATCATGCTCCTTCCGTGTTTTGGTAGTCCCAACAACAAAGTTCATCGTAATATGCTCCTATTTCCATTCTAGTATCTGAATCTTCTGAAGTAAACCTGCTAGTCTCAGATGTCTATCCTTCACATGCTAACATACTAGACATCGAACTATAAAATTTACAATGTCTTTCTTCATGTCATTCCATTAATAGGAGCACTTCAAGTCTCTATACATACGAGTACCACTCAAATGTATCACAAATCTAGATTGATGTGCTTCTTGGAGTAAGTCCTCTTGAACGGGGTGTGACTCAGGGACACACAATCTCCCAGGAAAATACAGAATTTCGTTCTCATCACAAGAAAACTTTGTTTGTTGTCTTGAGATTACTCTGCTACATAAACTGAAGATACTGATTACTAGCTTGAGCTTCCTTAATTTGGTCAACTATAGGAGACTGAGCAACTATGGATACTAATATCCATCACTCTATCTATCCCTGCTATACTAATCCCAACTCTGAGAAACTCTACATCAATTCTATAACCATAAATCAATGACAAGCCAAAACTCATCGAGATTTTCTACTTAAAGTATCTCCTACCACATTATCTTTTCCTGGATGATAGTTGATTGTGCAATCATAATCCTTTAGAAACTTCATCCATCTTCTTTGCCTAAGGTTCAATTCCTTCTGGATAAACAAATACTTAAAACTCTTGTAATCTGTGAAAATCTTGAATGTAATCCTATACAGATAATGCCTCTATATTTTTAGAGTAAAAATGTTGGCTGCTAACTCCAAGTCATGAATAGGATAATTCTTCTCATGACTTTTTGGCTATCGAGAAGCATATGATACTATTCGATCATGCTGCATCAAAACTACACCTAACCCCTGGTACGATGCATCTATGTAGAGTACAAATCCGTCTTCACTGGAAGGTAAGACTAAGATGGGTGCAGTTATCAACTTTTGCTTAAGCTCCTGAAAATTAGCCTCGTAAGCCTCTATCCAAGTAAATTTCATTCTCTTCTCGGTCAGTCGAATAATCAGCATGACTATGCTAGAAAAACCCTTTACAAGTCTTCAGCAATATCCAGCTAGCTAATCCGATTAAGCTACAAACTTCCTGCGCATTTTTTGGCTACTTCCAACTAGTAACAACTTCTATTTTCTGAGGATCCACATATGCACCTCTATTGGAGGCAATATGCCTGAGAAATTCAATAGAAGATAGTCAAAATATGCATTTACTGCACTTCACATAGAGATGTTCTCGTTGGAGCGTCTCTAGAACCATGCGAAGATGTTGTTCATGTTCCTTCTCAGACCGGGAATAAATCAAAATATCATCAATTAAGACAATGATAAACTAATTAAAATACTCTAGGAATACTTGATTCATCAAGTCCATGAAAATAGTTGGAGAATTGGTAAGGTCAAGTGGCATTACCAAACTTATAATGTCCGTACACAGGGCACACTCAATTGTAAGATCACTGCAAAGGGTTAATAATTTGATCACCAACTGCAAATCATCAAATTTATAAATATCACCTATGTGCCACTCTTCATTTTGCTATTAATGACAACTTTTTAATAATGAAACCATAAAATCATATATCTACTAATAGACCATCAAAAAATAACATATCACAAAAATCTATTTTCACTATATCCACCAACCTCAATTCATCCTCAATATTAATCAAAATTGATATCTTTCTAAGTAATGATAGAGTAAAATAAAGTCATCCACCATTCAACACCTATTGCCAACAAATTTAAAGATATCTACCATAGATCAACATTGCATGTCTATGTTGTACCAATTGAAGAGGTTATACCTTATGAGTAAGTTTTTTACAGCATATGTTTTTATTAAGACAAACCTGTCATGTGCTCACAAATCTAATTTCTCAATGACTAGCTCCCATCATTTAGTACTATCAAAATGTAAAACTATACACACAAAGGTAGAAAACTCTATCATAAATATCTTATTGAAATAACTCTCAATCAGCACTCTGTTACTTGAAGATCATCTTCTGTAATTTCCACTCAGTTATTGTTTGATCTTGAAACTGGTATGTAGCTAATTCAACCTTTTCTTCATCAATGCATGTCATGTACTCAAATGTGCCTTTCAAATTATCTAACCAGGAATGAGCAACCCAAGAGTTGGAATCATCATGAATAGTATGAGTCGGTCCTTCACTGACCGAGCTAATAATGATATACGTGCTCTATCCCTCACCCAGCTGGTAGTAGCAGGAGCTAGTACTATGGGTGGTATGGTAACAACAAGTGTTGGTATTGTAACGACCCGCCTTCTACTAGCTGAGCTGTAAGGCCGATCGCTACAGTTATGCTGTGCTAACTATGCGGAAAACTGATCTAATTTAAATTTTAGTCGCTAACTGATAACCATTCTTGGTTCTACATGTACTGGTGCATGTAATCTAAGGGATACAAGGTGTATCCCACATCCCCTATGGCTAGAAGCTGATCTGCTAAGTTTCTTGGTCAAAACTGAACTTCCCAATCGATCCAGACTGACCTGGGTCGATTGCTCTCTGTTGGATCGATCCATGGATCGATCCCGACTGCTACTGTGCTCGGGTGGTAATCTGGATCGATCGGCTGATCGATCCAGGCTCACTGATCGATCCAGTGATCGATCCCGCGTGCTTCTGTGCACGGGACTTTATTTGGATCGATCGGCTGATCGATCCAACCTAGTCAATCGATCCCATGATTGATCAAAAACCTTTCTGTTCGCTAGGGATAGCTTGGATCGATCGATCCAGAGGCCTTCTGTTCGCGACAGCGTGTGACTGGATCGATCGGCTGATCGATCCAGAAGCCTTTTGTTCGCGGAATCGGCCCTCAATCGATCCGGGGATCGATTGGGGACCCCCGATCGATCTATGGATCGATCAGAGTTTCTGATTTCGCACTGAAACTCTGACTTCAGCACTGTTTCGTGCCTCAATCACTCCTACAAACTCTACAACAACTGGAAAAACATTGAAACACTATCTGCCAACATTCTAATGTCATGAAAGAAGTGTTCTAGACATAATAAGGACACGATTAACTAATTCATAACGATGAACAACTAGATTGCAAAATGCTAAATCTCTAAACAGTTCTAATATTTAGATAAAGCTTGTTAAGTTCCCTAAGACCTTCTTCCAGGTTCCATCCACACACATCTTCACCTGCTTTGACCTCCAGCCTCCACTGCTAGTCCATTTTCCTTTTACCTGTATCTGCAGTATAAGGAAAAATAGTATCTGTAAGCCAAACGCTTAGTAAGAAACCATCTACCTCACTAAAACATGCATACGATGCAAATATGTTTTTAAATCATGCTGTTTAAAAGGATATGCTAAGTATACTGAATAAATTAAACATGGCATGACATATAAGCATACAATCATGGCATATCTAAAGTTGATCATAATATCAATCACATGGTATCAATGAAGAACTAAGCTGATACTAAAACTGAGCTAAGCTAATACTGAGCTACTGCTAGGACTGTACTGAATTCGCGAACTAATTTGTGAAAGGTTGAAAACCATATACATATAGTAAGTAAAAATACTAAACATGCTGCTGATGGGCCCTAGCTGTGCGCGCATCCCTAACTAGACCCGGGATTGCAAGTTCCGAATCTAGTAGGGTTTACTAGGTTAGCTAAACCTAGGGACGACTATGGGAGCCCAACCCAATGGATATCTAATCCAGTACAGTGCCACTGAAAAGTAAAATACTGAAATAGCTAATACTATTTTGCCGAATCTAGGTTATCTGAACCTAGAACTAGGTTGTCTGAACCTAGAGGCGACTGTGGGAGCCCACCCATTTGGACATCTAGTCTCATAAAAGCTGAAATAGAACTGATCATGTTCTATGGCATTTAACTAAACGGTCACTGTATCATAAGGCTGTGCTAGGCATTTTGTCGAGCATTTGGCGCTCTCTAACTCTCCTCTCGATCAAGGAGACCACCTCTAGGCACCCAGCAGCGTCTAAACCCCCATCTACAGAGGGTACACGCGCTCGGCCCATCTAGATATGCTCACTAATCCTTAAATATGTGAGAAGAATTAAAATACACCCTATATGCTGACAAAATTCAATAGAACTAATCTAATGCATACAAGAAAACACGTGAGAGCTACTTATACTGCAGGTGAGGGGTTTCTTACCTTGTATGCTAGATTTCTTACAAATCTAATCGTTAGAAATTCCGGTGGAGACGACTTCTCGACGACTCACTCGCGTCCACGTGCTCTACTCGCGGAGGGAACGTCCTTGTGCCCGAGATGTCACCGGAAGGCACTCCTATGACCCTAGGGATGAAACCCTAGGCTTGCTTGGGTGTTGGCGCCGAGAGAAAGAGAGGAAGAAGGAGTTGGCGTCGGTGAGGGTTTGGAGAGGGAGAAGTTGCCGAACCAAATAAAAGAAATAACCCAAACCAACTTAAGTTTTTAATTATATTAGGTGGGTAACTAGGCCCAACTCCAATATAAATATAAATGTTTCCCTTCTCTTTCAGCACGGCCCTGCTGGGTTCACCGGTTACTAAGGCTAACTAAAGGTTTAGCGGACCCGAGAGGTCCCGGGTTCAATTCCTGCTTAAGCCTTTTTATTCTTCTAATTATTTTTGCTACTTCCGCTACTTGGAAAATTCCGAAAAAATATCTAATAATTCTAGAAAAATCATAGAATATTTCTAAAATAGTATTGTGAATTTTAGGGCGTTACAATCCCCCATACCTTATAAAAAGTTCGTCCTCGGACATAGAATAATTCTGGGTACTTCTGTCTCATGCTGGCTTCTGTCTCCCAAGTTGCCTCTTCTGCTGTGTGACTGTGCCAAACGCCTTTGACTAATGGTACTTCCTTGTTCCGTAATTTCCTAACTGCTCGGTCTATTATCTGGATAGGCCAACTATCATAGCTGAGGTCTTCGCGGATCTGTACCGACTGGGGCTCAATCACCTGGGTGGCATCTGGGGTATGCTTCTTCAGCATAGAGACATGAAATACGTTGTGGACAGCTGACATTTCCTCGGGTAGCTCTAGCTCATATGCTACCTTGCCCACTCTTCTGCTGATAAGGTAAGGTCCCACATATCTGGGACTTAGCTTGCCCTTCTTCCCAAAACGCATTACTCCCTTCATGGGAGTTACTCTGAGGAACATTGAATCCCCAACTGAAAACTCTAAGGGTCTGTGCCGTGTATCAGCATAGCTCTTCTGGCGGCTCTGAGCTGTCTCTATCCTCTGGCGAATCTGCTGTATAGCTGCTGTGGTATCTGCCACTAGATCTGTCTGAAGCTCTAGTTCTTTCTATTCACCACTCTCATACCAGCAGACTGGAGATCTACACCTCCGCCCATAGAGAGCCTTGTAAGGTGCCATGCCGATAGTGCCCTGATAGCTGTTGTTGTATGCAAATTCTGCTAAGCTCAAATATTTGCACCAACTTCCCTTGAAGTCTAGGGCACACGCTCGGAGCATATCTTCGAGTACCTGATTTACTCGCTCCGTCTGACCATCTGTCTGAGGATGGAATGCTGTGCTGAACTTTAACTTAGTACCCAACGCTCACACTCCCCGAAGTGTGATGTGAATCTGCTGTCTCTGTCCGAAATGATGGTTCGTGGGACTCCATGTAGTCTGACGATCTCCTGGAGATACAACTGAGCTAGCTTCTCCATGGAGTAGGATATCTTGATAGCTAAAAAGTGGGCTGATTTAGTCAACCTGTCGACTATTACCCAGATGGCGTCAAAACCATTCGTGGTTCTGGGCAGTCCCACTATGAAGTCCATAGAGATATCCTCCCACTTCCATTCTGGAATCTGTATAGGCTGCAGAACTCCTCCTGGTCGCTGATGTTCTGCCTTGACCCTCTGACAGGTGAGGCAGGTGCTAACATATCTGGCGATGTCTCGCTTCATCCCGGGCCACCAAAAATGTTTCTTCAGGTCTTGATATATTTTGGTGGAACCTGGATGCATCGCATAGGAAGTCTTGTGAGCCTCATCTAAAATATGTCTCCGTAGCTCCTCCTGATTTGGAACACAGAGCCTGTCACCAAAATACAACACCCCGCTATCGGGCACTCTGAATTCTCTACTTTCTGATTCTGCTAGCCCTTGCTTGATTTTCTGAATTTCAGGGTCCTGCTCCTGAGCTGACGGAATATCACCAAGCAAGGTAGACTCTAAGGTCATAGTAGAGAGCTGTCCAACGATGAGCTCAAGACCGAAATCTATGATCTCCTTCTGTAGGGGCGGTGACATGACTGTAAGAGATAATAAGGTAGCACTGGATTTTCTTCTAAGTGCGTCGGCTACCTTATTGGCTTTCCCTGGATGGTAGAGGATGTCTATATCGTAGTCTTTGACCAGCTCAAGCCATCTGCGCTGTCGCATGTTCAGATCCTTCTGAGTGAAGAAGTACTTCAGACTCTGATGATCTGTATACACTCTGCACTGAGCTCCATATAAGTAATGTCTCCAAATTTTGAGAGCGAACACTACTGCTGCAAGCTCAAGGTCATGAGTAGGGTAATTCTTCTCATAATCCTTGAGTTGTCTGGAGGCATAGGCAATCACCTTGCCGTTTTGCATCAATACTGCTCCTAGTCCCAACTTAGAGGCACACTATAGATGTCAAAGCTGCTGGTGTTGTCTGGTAGAGCCAAAATGGGAGCACTGGTCAATCTCCTTTTTAGCTCGTTGAAGCTGTTCTCACAGTCCTCTGTCCACTGAAATTTCCTGTTCTTTCTGGTAAGAGCTGTCAGTGGGGAGGCTATCCTGGAGAAGTCCTCTACAAACTTTCTGTAATATCCTGCTAATCCCAGAAAGCTTCTAATTTCACTGGCATTCCTCGGTCTTTTCCAGTTACTTACTGCTTCTATTTTGCTGGGATCTACCATAATACCATCCTTCGAGATGATATGACCCAGAAAGGACACCTGATCTAGCCAAAATTCACATTTTGTGAACTTGGCGTATAGTTGGTTCTGAAGGGTCTGCAACACTAGTTTCAGGTGCTCTGAGTGTTCTTCCTGAGTTCCTGAGTAGATAAGGATGTCATCGATAAACACAATAACAAACTTATCCAAATACTCCCTGAATACTCTGTTCATGAGATCCATGAATGTAGCTAGAGCATTGGTCACGCCAAAGGGCATGACTACGAACTCGTAGTGTCCGTATCTAGTTCTGAATGCTGTCTTGGGTATATCCCCTTCTTTAACCTTTACCTGATGATAACCTGATCTGAGATCTATCTTAGAGAACACTGCTGCTCCCTTCAGCTGGTCGAACAGATCATCGATTCTGGGAAGGGGATACCTGTTCTTGATCGTGACTTGGTTCAGTGATCTGTAGTCTATGCACAGTCGCATGCTTCCATCCTTCTTCTTCACGAACAATACAGGCGCTCCCCACGGTGAGTGACTCGGGCGTATGAAACCCTTGTCAAGCAGCTCCTGTAGTTGCTCCTGAAGTTCCTTCAGTTCTGCTGGAGCCATGCGATAAGGCGCTTTGGAGATAGGATTCGTACCAGGAATGAGCTCTATCTCAGAGTCAATCTCCCTGTCTGGTGCTAAGCCTGGTAACTCTTCAGGGAAGACTGTTGGATAGTCACATACGACTCGAACCTCTGCTAACTGTTGGTTCTTGTCCTGGCTGGTGTTGACTACGTGTGCTAGGAATCCTGTACATCCTGAATCCAGTAGCTTCTGTGCTTTCATAGCTGAGAGAAACTTCTTGGCCTTTCTCTTTGGTTCTCCGCTATATTCAAACTGCACTGCCGCTTCCGGTTGGAAGATGACTTTCTGTTTACGGCACTCTATGGTAGCACCGTATCTGATCAGAAAGTCCATTCCAAAGATCACGTCATAGTCGGTCATCTCTAGCACTATCAGATCACAAAAGAGCTCTCTGTCTGCTATAATGACCGGCACTGCTCTGAGCCACTGCATGGATGCCATGATTTCTCCTGAAGGTAGTGCCGTCATAAACTGACCACTGAGTACCTCTGAGGGTATTTCTAACTTTTCGGAGAACATCCTGGCTATATATGAATGGGTTGCCCCAGTATCAAATAGAACAGTAGCACTATACTGAAAAATGCTAATCTGACCTGTGACAACTGTCGAGGCATTGGCTACGTCCTCTCTGGTGAGTGAGTAGATCCTCGCATTCGCCATAGCTGGAGGGGCTTCTAATCTGCCCTGGCTGACAAGTGGACCTTCTAGAGCGGCCCGCATCTGATATAACTGAGTTGGCTGGCCTGCATACTGAATCTGCTGTGGCTGAGGAAGACCGGTCTTGTTCGGGCACTGCTTGGCCATGTGCCCTTCTTGGCCATGTGCCCTTCTTTTCCACATTCAAAGCATCCTCGTGTGCTCTTGCGACAAACCCCTGGGTGGAATTTCCCACAAGTAGCACACTTTGGGTAATTGGGTCGCTTGCTAGATGGTCCTCCTTTTGGTTCACTCCCTGACTTGCGCTTGCCGTTGGAGTTCCCTTTCCAGTTAGAGCTGTGGCCTTGCTGTTTTTGAGTGTGAGGGTTTCCTTGGCCTTTAGACTTTGAGGAGACTTGCTTCTGCTGCTTTATGCTGTTCTGGTAATGCTCTGTGGTCAAGGCACTGCTCACTAACTCCTCTGTGGTTTGTGGCCTATGTATGCCACCAGCCACGTTCACTACTATCTCTGGCCTCAGCATCTTGAGCATCAACCGGATTCGTTCCTTCTCTGTGCTGACTAGCTCTGGGCATAGACGAGCCAACCTGTTGAATTTCTTCACGGCTTCCTCAACTGAAAGGTTGCCCTGACGAAACTCAGTGAACTCGTCGTAGTGGCGGTTCGTAACCCGTATGTGAAAGAACTCCTCGAAGAATTCTTTCTTGAAGTCAGCCCATGACATCTGGTTCACTGGGCGCTTTGTTCTGATTCTTTCCCACCACATGCGTGCGTCTCTTGTCAGGCAGAAGGAGGCACACTTCACCTTCTCGTGTTCTGGCCAGTCCAGAAGCTCCATCGTGCTCTCCAGTGTTTTGAACCAGGCTTGTGCATCCCATGGTTCACTAGTGCCTGAGAAGTTCTCTGGCTTGACTCGCTGCCACTGGATCAGATAGGATTCCTTTCTTGGCTCAGCTGCTGGTACTGGTGCTGGCGCTGGTGCTGTAGGCTGGGCTGGTGGAACCTCCAAGACTTCTGGAGTCGTCAGGTTTGGTTCCGGGGTGACTGTGGGGGTACTCTGCTGATTAGCCTTTAAGGTGGCTATTTCCTGTTGCTGTTCAGCTAGCTGCTGCTGTAACTGAGCCACTAATGCTATAAGGTCAGGAGGAGGCACTGAACTGCCTGCCTCTTGCTGGGGCTCAGTAGCCAGTGCCCTTCTTGCTGGGCGTCCTCGTGCCATTTCTAAAGACATAGAGGATAGAACATGAATAACTATTACAATCATAATTGTATAACTATCGTTATCATGTTATATACTATCACAAACTATTATGCAGCAGTTTATTTATAAACATGAACTATAGCAAGGAACAGAAAGCATAAATAAAGTAGAGGTATTCTTACTTGGAAGCTGCAGGTTTAATGCGGATGTGTGTGTAGGAAGTATGGAACTTGGCTCTGATACCACTCTGTAACGACCCGCCTTCTACTAGCTGAGCTGTAAGGCCGATCGCTACAGTTATGCTGTGCTAACTGTGTGGAAAACTGATCTAATTTAAATTTTAGTCGCTAACTGATAACCATTCTTGGTTCTACATGTACTGGTGCATGTAATCTAAGGGATACATGGTGTATCCCACATCCCCTATGGCTAGAAGCTGATCTGCTAAGTTTCTTGGTCAAAACTGAACTTCCCAATCGATCCAGACTGACCTGGGTCGATTGCTCTCTGTTGGATCGATCTACTGTGCTCGGGTGGTAATCTGGATCGATCGGCTGATCGATCCAGGCTCACTGATCGATCCAGTGATCGATCCCGCGTGCTTCTGTGCACGGGACTTTATTTGGATCGATCGGCTGATCGATCCAACCTAGTCAATCGATCCCATGATCGATCAAAAACCTTTTTGTTCGCTAGGGATAGCTTGGATCGATCGATCCAGAGGCCTTCTGTTCGCGACAGCGTGTGACTGGATCGATCGGCTGATCGATCCAGAAGCCTTCTGTTCGCGGAATCGGCCCTCAATCAATCCGGGGATCGATTGGGGACCCCCGATCGATCCATGGATCGATCAGAGTTTCTGATTTCGCACTGAAACTCTGACTTTAGCACTGTTTCATGCCTCAATCACTCCTACAAACTCTACAACAACTGGAAAAATATTGTAACACTATCTACCAACATTCTAATGTCATGAAAGAAGTGTTCTAGACATAATAAGGACACGATTAACTAATTCATAACGATGAACAACTAGATTGCAAAATGCTAAATCTCTAAACAGTTCTAATATTTAGATAAAGCTTGTTAAGTTCCCTAAGACCTTCTTCCAGGTTCCATCCACACACATCTTCACCTGCATTGACCTCCAACCTCCACTGCTAGTCCATTTTCCTTTTACCTATATCTGCAGTATAAGGAAAAATAGTATCTGTAAGCCAAACGCTTAGTAAGAAACCATCTACCTCACTAAAACATGCATACGATGCAAATATGTTTTTAAATCATGCTGTTTAAAAGGATATGCTAAGTATACTGAATAAATTAAACATGGCATGGCATATAAGCATACAATCATGGCATATCTAAAGTTGATCATAATATCAATCACATGGTATCAATGAAGAACTAAGCTGATACTAAAACTGAGCTAAGCTAATACTAAGCTACTGCTAGGACTGTACTGAATTCGCGAACTAATTTGTGAAAGGTTGAAAACCATATACATATAGTAAGTAAAAATACTAAACATGCTGCTGATGGGCCCTGGCAATTGTACTTGCTGTGCGCGCATCCCTAACTAGACCCGGGATTGTAAGTTCTGAATCTAGTAGGGTTTACTAGGTTAGCTAAACCTAGGGACGACTATGGGAGCCCAACCCAATGGATATCTAATCCAGTACAGTGCCACTGAAAAGTAAAATACTGAAATAGCTAATACTATTTTGCCGAATCTAGGTTATCTGAACCTAGAACTAGGTTGTCTGAACCTAGAGGCGACTGTGGGAGCCCACCCATTTGGACATCTAGTCTCATAAAAGCTGAAATAGAACTGATCATGCTAATTAACATGTTCTATGGCATTTAACTAAACGATCACTGTATCATGAGGCTATGCTAGGCATTTTGTCGAGCATTTGGCGCTCTCTAACTCTCCTCTCGATCAGGGAGACCACCTCTAGGCACCCAACAGCGTCTAAACCCCCATCTACAGAGGGTACACGCGCTCGGCCCATCTAGATATGCTCACTAATCCCTAAATCTGTGAGAAGAATTAAAATACACCCTATATGCTGACAAAATTCAGTAGAACTAATCTAATGCATACAAGAAAACACGCGAGAGCTACTTATACTGCAGGTGAGGGGTTTCTTACCTTGTATGCTAGATTTCTTACAAATCTAATCGCTAGAAATTCCGGTGGAGACGACTTCTCGACGACTCGCTCGCGTCCACGTGCTCTACTCGCGGAGGGGAAGGTCCTTGTGCCCGAGATGTCACCGGAAGGCACTCCTATGGCCCTAGGGATGAAACCCTAGGCTTGCTTGGGTGTTGGCGCCGAGAGAAAGAGAGGAAGAAGGAGTTGGCGTCGGTGAGGGTTTGGAGAGGGAGAAGTTGCCGAACCAAATAAAAGAAATAACCCAAACCAACTTAAGTTTTTAATTATATTAGGTGGGTAACTAGGCCCAACTCCAATATAAATATAAATGTTTCCCTTCTCTTTCAGCATGGCCCTGCTGGGTTCCCCGGTTACTAAGGCTAACTAAAGGTTTAGCGGACCTGAGAGGTCCCGGGTTCAATTCCTGCTTAAGCCTTTTTATTCTTCTAATTATTTTTGCTACTTCCGCTACTCGGAAAATTCCAGAAAAATATCTAATAATTCCAGAAAAATCATAGAATATTCTTAAAATAGTTTTGAGAATTTTAGGGCGTTACAGGTATGGTTAGAGGAAATCCCTGATACTGTAACCCATGATCTCCTGTAAGAATTTGATGAGCCTAACCTCTACTATCTAACTCAATATCAGTCGGATCACCAGAAGAATTTACCTCTTTGGCAACATATTTAGGTCCCATAGACTCAACACGTTGTTTCCATGGTTGTCCTAGATGACGACCATGAATAGTGGCTGCCCCACCACGTGTCATCCCTGTTATAGATAGCTAAGTAAGTAGTAACATGAGTATAGATATAAACAATTATACTACCTTACATCCTTTAGCTTGAAGATATCCTACCACCACTTGCTCCCAAAACTTAAAAAGTCACATCAAGAAAATAAATCATGAAATCCGAAACACTGAAAATAGGCTTTGCAACCTGTGGCTCTAATACTAATAAATTGTCATGCCCCGGAGGTATACTTGTTCGATAGAATGGACGATACCCCACAGTGATAAGGTACAATACACAATGAAAGATATAAAACATAGAAACAATAGTATAGAGGGATTTACACAATCCTCACACAATATAGAAAACATAAATGATTGTGAGCCGACCCGACTTAATACAACAAATCACATAACAAAATAAAAGTAGCTACAAGGCTAAATCCACAACCAAGTCAAATTATTACATAACTAATTCAAAATCCAAAGTATCAATAAAGCAGATGGAAATAACATAGAAAATCATTTTCAAATGTGGTGTGGGATTGGCAGTCAGGATTCACCAAGTGACTTCATATCATCCACTTGCTACATGAGGAAAATAACGTACAATAGGGTAGTGAGTCCAAATGACTCTGCCGGTAATAGATAAGAGATAGTGCATAATTAACATAATGTAATAGTTCAAGTGGTATACAATCTCAAAGGAAAATACTCATCATCTGAAGATGATATAAATATATATCTGCTAGATAATCAACTTACTCAGCTATAGATAATCCAAAGTGCCAAGTAATGATCAATATGGATACTACATATCCTGAGCATGTACCGGTGCAAGTAATAGTACTAGATCATCGTATATAGGCGTAATGCTCCACCACAAGAAATATCATCATATAGGGGAGCAACGATCCACCATAAGAAAACAAATGACCAAGACATATAGCTATCTAGTTATGGACTGTGGGATATCACTCTACCACAAATACTTGTGGGCAGTCTGAAATGTCAAGGTTCTTGTCTGTGGGAGAACACTCTACCATGGATACTCGTGGGCAGACAGGATGTGGCTATCTAGCTATGGGCTATTGGAGAACGCTCTACCATGGAAACTCATGGGTAGCACAGGGTATAATAATCTAATGATAACAATACAACAAACATATCACAATCACTGATGACTCCCACAACCCGTTGTAGGGGCAATGTTATCAAACTCACGTTTTGACTCGTAAACTTGTACACAATCATGAGTTTACCTATGAAAATTGAGTGCAATCATGATAAAATCGTGTATTAAAGTAAAATCGGATCAAAAATCATAAAATCACATTTAAACTTGTAAAATATGATTTTTGGGATGATTTTATCGATTTTATCTTGTTAATAAAATAGGGCCATTTTGGTGAAGCAGAAAAATTTAAAAAAAAGCAGACAAAATCAAATGGCTTTTTGTGAATAAGGGACCAAATTTAAAAACAATTGCAATTTTATGAAATTATTTTTGCTTCTCCAATCTCCATTGCCAAATAGAAACCCTTGCCATGACGTCGCCAAACTGCTTCTCCATGCCGTATTCTCCACGTCGTCGTCTCCATCGCTAAATATTGTGGGTAGAATATGTAAAATGTCAGTTTTGTCGTGATTCGCTGATCTCAAGTAATTGTTGATTGTTGTTTTTTTATTAAGCAAAATGTTAGGTCTATCATGAGCTAAATGATATTTGATATTCAATTTATTAAGTTTTGGTTTTGATATTCTTTTATGATAGAGATGTCATCTACAACTTCAAAGACTGGAAAAAATTCTTCAGGAAGTAGAACTGATATAGGATGGCAGCATGGAGTCAATGTGGAGAACAACTCAAAAAAAGGTCAGGTGAAAATATTGTGACAAAACATTCAGCGGTGGTATTTTTCAATTCAAGCATCACTTGGCCGACACTCATAGAGATGTGGAGCCTTGTTTAACTATTCTTGATGATGTGAAGAACAAAATGTGGTCAATTATGGATAAACTTGCTGAAGTTGTTGATAAAAGAAAGAGAAAAGTTATGGGATTGATGATTCGGTTGATGATGAGCTTTTACCAAAGACAACGGAGAAGGGGAAAATTAAAATGGATACATTTGCAAGAAGTAAAAAAGGTAGTGTTTTTGGTAGCACTCAAGCTACCATTAACCAAATGATGAAGAAGGAATTGCGAGATGAAGCTTGTCAAGAGATTGCTTTCATATATGGATGCGCTATTCCTTTTAATTGTGTCATGCATCCTTCATTTCAAAAAATGTTTGAGCTTGTTGGGAGATATGGATGTGTATTCAAGGCTCCTACATATCATGAAGTGAGAGAGACGTTGTTGAAGAAGGAAGTGAATCAAACTAAGGAGTTACTTGAGGTGTACAAAGCTGAATGGAGAAAAACGGTATGTTCAGTCATGTCTGATGGATGGACAGATAAAAAAGGCATTCAATTTGCAATTTCTTGGTGAATAGTCCAAGGGGAGCTATGTTTTTGAAATCTATTGATACATCGGACGTTTCAAAAATAGCAAAAAAGGTATTTTAGATGTTAGATGAGATCATAGATGAAGTTGGTGGAGAAAATGTGGTTCAAGTAACATTGATAATGCTGCAAACTGTAAAGCTGCTATCGAGATGATTGGAAAAAAGGAAAAATCTCTATTGGACTATTTGTGCAGCTCATTGCATTGACTTGATTCTTGAAGATTTTGAGAAGAAATTAGAAGTTCAAAAAGAAACTATTACCAAAGCAAGGAGGGTTGCTACTTAACATTTATTCAAGGACTTTACTCATTTCCATGTTGAGACATTTTACAAAGAGTAGAGATTTGATTCGACCAGCCGCTACACGATTTTCAACTACTTACTTAACTTTGAGTTGTTTCAAAGAATTGAAGGTCTTTCTAATGACAATGTTCTCATCCCAATCATGGAAGACAAGTATATTTTTGCTAAAACCAATGAAGGAAAGTGTGTTGAGCAAATTATCTAGGATAGTAAGTTTTGGCATAATGTGGTTGTATGTCTAAAGGCCACTCTCCCTTTAATTAAAGTGCTTCAATTGGTTGACTCAGAAGAGAAACCAGCTATGGGTTTCATTTACAATGCAATGGATTGTGCCAAAGAACAAATACAGGCTAATTTTAATAATGTGAAGAGAAAGTAAGATACATTTTTTACATTTCATTAATTTATTATCTATTATTATCAATAATTTATTTTAGTTTATTGACATATAAAATTATGTTGTCCATTTTAAGTTTCAGCCAATATTGAATATCATAGATGAAAGATGGGAACTTCAGCTACACAGACCATTACATGCTGCTACTTATTTTCTTAATCAACAATACCAATATAGTCCAAATTTTAAAGTAAGTATGGAGTTGAAACTTAATCTCTATCAGTGCTTGGATAGGTTGGTTACTTCTCAAATTGATAGAGATAAGATAGATATGCAAATTGAGGACTTCAAAAGTGCAAAAGGGTTATTTGGTATTAATGCTGCGATAGTAGCAAGGGACAAAAAAACACCTGCAGTATGGTGGGATTCTTATGGTGATGGGTGCCTTGAATTAAAGAAGTTTGCCATTCGAGTTCTTAGTTTGACTTGTAGATCATCTGGATGTGAACGTAATCGGAGTGCATTTGAGATGGTAATAATTTATATATAATATTTAGTTTTTTTTTGTAATATGTGAATATAATTATTTTTATATTTTTAGGTTCATACAAAGAAAAGAAACCGATTGCAGCAAAAGAAGATGAATGACTTGGTTTTTGTTATGTCCAATATGAAGATGATCAACAGGAAGTAAAAGAAAGAAGAGCCATTTACCATTGATGATCTCTCATCAGATGATGAATGGATACCTGAAGAAAATGATCAGATAGATGGAGATGATGGAGAGGATTTGGATCAAATCAATGAAGTTGATGGTCATGATGTGGAGCCAATCCATCTAGTTGATGAAGAAGGGAGTGGAAATGTTGCAGGTGGTGTTGACGATGTTTCTGGTATTGTTCATCATGTTAATGATGATAGTGATGGTGACAATGATAGTGACGGAAGTGATGATTTGCACTTGTCTATAGATGATTTATATTAATTTGTTATCTTGTGTTTTATTTATCTTTGGACCTAAACTTTAGATTTGAATAATATTATGTTTTCATGGCAAGTATTTGGTTGTTTGAAAGTTTAAAACTATGAGTAGTTTATGATTATATGAATTAAAATTTTCTATATGTAGATTTATGTTATAATTTGGATTGCAATATTAAATGATCAATTAAAAAGAATATATCAGGTTTCTTTTAAAACTGATTTAAAGTATGATGTAAAATTTTACGATTTTATGATTTGATTTTACGATCCAATTTTATGACTGCTCCAATGATCTTACTTCAACTATCGATTTTGACAACCTTGCGTACGAGACATGGTCAACAAAATATACTAGTTATTGTCAACTCTCTCAATATTATAGGGGAGACATGAATGTCAACCACTTGTAGGAGACATAGTCGATAGGATATACTGGTCATTGTCAACTCTCTCAACATCGTAGGGGGAGCCATGGACATCAACCACTAGTAGGAGACATGGTTGATAAGATATACTAGTCACTATCAACTCTCTCAACATCGCAAGGGAGACATAGTCGTCAGGAAGCAACTAGTGTAATGTCACTTACATAGTGACCTGCCACATCAACAAGAGTATATAAACTCTATACAATGGTACACAATCATATCTAGCATGATAACTATCATCAACACACGCTACACACGTATGCACAACTACAAGATATGAATAGCTATAATGGCAAACAACCTATTGTACACACCACACACGTGTGTATATTACATGATATATACATAACAAAAGATAAGCATCATCCTATTGTACACATCATACATGTGTGTACACTACATGAGAGGAATGGCAAATATGAGACTGCATGGATACAAATAGATCAACTCAAAGATCAAACAAACAAGTATCGAACTCATGAAGTATTGCGAACAGAGTCAAGGTAAATACAACTATCAAACAAAGTAATAAGTCATGCACTAAGGTCAATGTACTAATGAGAGCAAGAAAAGAAATACCCGCCTCAAATGTAAGTCGCATTGAATATTCTTCAAGTCCAAGAGTCTACTTTAAATTGAATAAAAACCCCGCAACATAGAATACAAATCATAGCTAAGTTCTACCATACATCGAATAACCAAACCTAATCCTAAACCGATTAGGAAAACCTAATTGGATTAACCTAATTATCCTACCATACTTTCACCCTACAAATGATCAAAACTTAACTAAGCTAAATCCACTTAATCCTTGATCCAGATTTCTAACCAATTACTTAGTTAGATCAGAACTTATGTATTAAGTTCTCTACTTCATTAAACAACAATTCTGATTATCTAAAATTTACCCAAATCTATATATCACATTTAAATTCTAATTTCCAATCGAAACTAAAATAAGTCAACCAAGATTAGGTCAAGAAATTCATTACCCTTCGACCTCTTTGCGTTGGTTGTTTGCTGCTCCAGAAATAGCTCACGGTAAGACGACGTCCGACACTCTGCGACGATGGTCTCGGCCAAGACATGATGCTAGGTGGAGGCAGCAATACTGGTAGCCAGAATTGGGCTGTCTGAAGTGACTTCTCAATAAAGGGACCAATAGATGAGGATGGCTCGGCGGAGAGGTGGTTCGGCATTGTGACAGTGGCATCGTCAGGAGGAAACACGTAGTGGGTGACGTAGGCAGCTATCCAACACTCAAGACTAATACAAAAACTTGAGAATTATCCTCAAGCAAGAAGGAAAACTATACGTCCTAGAGCAACCTATTTCCGAACTACCTGCCCCTACTACTACTCGTGCTGATAAGGATGCTTATAAGAAGCATCAAGATGATGCATTATATGTGTCATGTCTTATTCTTGCAACCATGAACTCTGAGCTTTAGAAGCAACATGAGAACATGGATGCTCATGATATGGTTGAACTTCTTAGACAACAATATCAGGGGTAAACAAGGCACGAGAGATTTGAGATATCTAAAGCTTTATTTTAATGCAAGATGCAAGAAGGATGTCCCGTAGGAACTCATGTACTTAAAATAATTGGGTACGTTGAGAACCTTAAAAGATTGAAATTTTCATTGGGCCAAGAATTGACCACTGACCTTGTTCTACAATCGTTGCCTGAAGGTTATAGTCAATTTATCATGAACTATAACATGATGAAATTGACAAGCCGTTTCCTGTGATGTTAAGCATGTTAAGAACTGCTGAACTCAATCTCAAGAAGACAAAGCCTAGTACAATTTTGATAATGCAAAAGGGAAAAAGGCAAACGATAGCCCAAAGGTAAGGGTAAGACTTAAGTCAAAGGCAAGACCATGTCTCATGCATTGAAACCTAAAGGTGGGGTGGCTAAGGAAAGAGCATGCTTCAACTGTGGTGAGACCAGACACTAGAAGAGGAATTGCAAGTTGTACCTAGAGGAAGTAAAAAGGAAGAGAAGTGAGACTTCTGCCTCAGGTATATATATTTTAGAAGTCAATGTATCTATTTCTTCTTCATGGATATAGATATCGACTGTGCATCTCACAATTATATGAATGTAAAGGGCCTAAAAAAAGACTAGATCATTGACAAAGGGCGAAGTGGACCTATGAGTAGGCAATGACGCAAGAGTTGTTGCTATAGCTGTAGGAACATATTCCTTATCTTTGCCCACTGAGCTTATTTTAAAACTTGAAGAGTGCTATTATGTGTCCGCTTTAACTAAGAATATTATCTCCATTTTTTTGTTTTGATAAGAAAATTTTTTTATTTACAATAAAAGACAAATGTTGTTCTATTTATTTAAATAAAATGATTTATTGTAGTGCATATCTTCTAAATGAGCTCTATGTTCTAGACTTTAAAAACCCAATCTATAACATAAATATAAAATGGTTCAAATCTAATGATTTAAATAAAACATATCTCTAGCATTGTTACTTGGGTCACATAAATGAAAATCGTATATCACAACTCCATAAGAATAGACTTTTGGACTCATTTGATATTGAATCATATGAGGTATGTGAATCTTGTCTACTAGACAAGATGACAAAGACTCATTTTAGTGGACACAATGAAAGAGTTGATGATTTGTTAGGACTCATACATATTGATGTTTGCGACCCTTTCAATATAGCAACTAGAGGAGACTATCAATATTTCATTACTTTTACTGATAATTTCAGTAGATATGACTATGTGTATCTCATGAAACACAAATCAGAATCTTTAAAAAGTTTAAAGAATTCAAGAATGAAGTACAAAATCAACTTGGAAAGTGTATTAAGATGATTCGATCAAATCAAGATGGGGAATACCTTAGTCAAAAGTTTTGTGACAATCTCATTATGTTTGAGATCATATCTCAACTTACTCCACCTGGAACACCACAGTAGAATGATATATCAGAGAGGAGAAATCGTACTTTATTAGATATGGTGATATCAATGATGAGTCAAAAAGATCTTCCCTCTTCTTTCTAGGGACATGCTCTATTGATGGTTGTTTTCACACTTAATCGTGTTCCATCTAAAGCCGTCACAAAGACACCATATACGATATGGATTGGGAAGAGTCTCAAGATATCTTTTATAAAGATTTGGGATTGTGAGACTTACGTTCGATGTCAAGCCCCAAAGAAAGTAGGACCTAAATTAGATAAGTGCTATTTTGTAGAATATTCTAAGGAAATGAAGGGATATTACTTTTATAATCCCACATAAGGTAAAGTGTTTGTCACTAAAAATGGTGTTTTATAGAAAGAAAATTTATTTTTAGAAGAGTTAGTGGGAGCAAAGTTGATCTTGAAGAAATTTGAGATACATAAATTAACATTGAGGCCTTAATGGAAATTAAATAGGCACCACAAAGTGTTATAGATCATGAATCTGTCACACCGTAAGAAGTTGTGAAGCAACAACCTGTTCGAGTAGACCAATCTCTATACATATCTAATAAAACACGTCATCATCCTGAGAGATATTGTTTTTCTTGTCTGACCATGGTGATGTAATGATTGTTGATCTCAACGAGCCTGTATCCTATCAAGAAGCTGTAATGAGCCAATATTATGAGAAATGGCTAGAGGCCATGAGGTCCGAAATGGAATTCATGTACATTAACCAAGTATGAATTTTGGTTGACCCACCTAAAGGGATCAAATCCATTGGGTGTAAATGGATCTTCAAGAGGAAGGCTGACATGGATGGTCATATGCATACCTATAAAGGGAGATTGATAGCTAAAAGATTCAAGAAGATTCATGGTATAGATTATGATGAAATATTTTCACCAGTTGCGATGCTTAATTCTATTCGGATCATTCTTGCTATTGTAGCTTACCATGATTATGAAATCTGGTAGATGGATGTCAAAACTATATTTCTGAATGGAAGTCTACTCAAGGATGTGTACATGACACAACCTGAGGGTTTTATAAATCCAAAGGATGCTGGAAAAGTATGTAAGTTGCAAAAGTCCATTTATAGTTTAAAGCAAGCTTCTAGAAGCTGAAATCTTCTATTTGATGATGCAATCAAAGTATTTGGTTTCATTAAGAATGAAGATGAACCTTGTATCTACAAAAGGGTTAGTGGGAGCATAGTCATCTTTCTCATCTTGTATGTAGATGACATACTTCTCATTAAAAATGATATCCCTATACTATACAGTCTGTGAAGACTTAGATTGAGAATTATTTATTAATAAAAGACGTAGATGAAGTAGCCTACATTTTAGGCATCAAGATCTATAGAGATAGATCTAACAGATTGGTTAACCTAAGTCAGAGTACATACATTGACAAGGTGCTCAATCATTTTGCCATGCAGAATTTCAAAAAGGGATTTCTGTCAATGTCACATAGTGTGAGCCTTTCAAAGGCTTAATGCCCATCTTCTAGGGAAGAAAGGGTCTGCATGGATCAGATTCCTTATGCATCTGTTATAGGATCTATCATTTACACCATGTTATGTACTCACCCTGATGTCTCATATGCATTAAGTATGATGAGAAGATACAATCAAATCCAGGTGAAAGTCACTGGACAGTAGCCAAGAATATTCTTAAGTACTTGAGAATAATAAAAGATTATTTCTTGATATCTGGAGGTGATGAGGAGCTCACTATAAAGGGTTACAACAATGCAAGCTTCCAAACTGACAAGGATGATTCCAAATCGTAATTAGAATATGAATTTTGCTTAAATGGTGGTGTTGTGAGTTGGAAGAGTTTAAAGCAAGACACAGTTGCTGATTCTACTATGGAGGCCGAGTATATTACTGCTTATAATATAGTAAAAGAGACTATTTGGATCAAAAAATTTATTACAGAGCTTGGTGTAGTTCCTAGCATAGCAAACCCAATAGACCTCGATTATGATAATAATGGGGATATTGCATAGGCTAAGGAAGCCTGCTCTCATCAACAATTCAAACATATAATACAGTGGTTCCATCTCATTCGAGAGATCATTAATGGAGGAGATGTAAGGATATGCAAAGTACTAACTAATGATAACATTGCAGATCCTTTGACCAAAGCTTTGACATAGACAAAGCGTAATGGTCACACTAGGTCACTGGGTATTAAATATTTCAGTAATTGGCACTAGTGCTAATGGGAAATTGTTAGCATTAACCCTTAGAGCCAATTATGATAAGGGAACTTTTGTATCATATTTCATTAATAAAAGAAAAAGTTTATGGTTATTATATTTACTTTAAATCTGTGCTAGATGAATAAGTATAATAATGTAATAGGATAATAGGTTCTAGTCTACAACATATCAATTGGTTGAATTGATAGTGGGAGGCTGAAGTCACTACAATTCCCTATATAAGGAGTTGTGTACTTTGGTATCAGTAAATGCCACTTGTAACAATGTGGAATATAAAATCAATCATTAGATATGTAATAAGTTATGCGGAGGGATGTGAGTGATGTAGTATATCCCTTCCATATGACGAAAGTGATATATGTGAGCCTCTTGATTAAGTAGGACTACTAAAATACATGGTCATGCTCAAATAAGTCAATATGAGATATTGAGGTCATTTGGTTAAATGAGTCTACTTGGAGATCAAGAAATACAATGATTGATAAGAGGATGACACGGTCTATGCTTCATATTATCAATCTAGATATCGAGGATAGAAGGATTGAGTTGTACAAGATAATATATACAAAAAGGTTAGGCCAGATCTCGACATTCTGGTCACTTGGATAGTAATGATGCATTATTAGATGACACTCATTGCTTATGTATCTAAAATATTATTTTAGAGGCATTGTCAATGTTATGAGAACCAATTGGGTTACACACATAGAGAACATATTAATTTGGATATAGGTTTATTTTAGTTTGACTAAAATACTATAGACCTTAAGATTAGTGGGTTAATCCAAATGAATTCAGATTAGACTCATTGGATTAATAGGTTAGACTCATTAGCTTATTGAGTTAATGACTTATTGGGTTAATGGTTAATCCAATATATTAACAACCAACCCATTAAAGAAGATCAATGGTGATTAATGGAGATTAATGAGCATTGATGGAAGAAGACCAAAAAGGCTTCTCTTTGGTATTTCATGGATGAATACCAAAACCTAAGTAACCTTTTTTGGTAAAGTAACTTTTTTGGTGAAGTAACATTTTGGTAAAGTAACCTTTTTTAGTAAAGTAACTTTTTGGTGATTGTCACCCTTTTTGTTTTTGGCTCTTTTTCCTCTTCTTCTCTTGGCAAAAACAACCTTGTGTAGTCACTAGCATGACGAAGGTTGTTCTTCTCTGAAGACTGAGTTCATTAGATGAATGAAAGATGTGTTCATCTGGATATCGAAGAGGCGTGACCATTCTGATCGTGCTAAGATCTATCGAAGTAAAGTTGCTACTGGGATTGCTCCATTCACGTAATAAAGGTAACAACTCGATCAAACTTTGTATACTATATTCGCATGGATCTCTGGAGGGATCGATTTTTCCAATGCGTTTATTTATTATTTTTCACAAAAGATCCCTACAAGAATGATAGCTAGGGGGTGTTGGTGCTGGAGGCACTAGCTAATCAAACCTATGTTTTGATATTGACAAAGGGTTCAAAGTTAAGTTGTGTTGCGATCTAATAAGCTTACTTGAGTATGCAAGCAAGACTTAGTTGAGGCTAAGAAACAAAGTTCTAGTCAAAGGATTGAACACGAAGTCTTGGTCAAGGGATTGGGCACGAAGTCTTGGTCATGGGATTGGGCACGAAGTTCTTGTTGGGTGGAGTGGGCAGAAGACTTGACTGATCAAGGACATTGAGCGGAAGTCTAGACGGGTCAAGGATCAGATGTCTAGCAAAAGTCCCGGAGGTCAAGATTAGAGCTGAGCAAAAGTTCAACAAGTGTTTAAGAAAGGTAAATTCTCTAGAGAGGAGTAGGTGAGGACACTGATGTGTGCAAATATTATGATCATTTACACATGTTTTAGCGCACATTCACGTACTTTATACATATATATTCATTGCATGATTGCCTCTTTCATCTTGTATTCATTATATATACTCTTTTGTTCAGATATTTTCTCTTTGTTTAGTTTTGTGTTGACAGGGACAACTTTCGGAGCGAAAATGACAATTATCGACGCACCGGAACAAGCCAAAGAACATGGTCATGCGATCTTGCACGGTCGTGTGACCAGACCGAAGAGGGGAAGTGCACGGCCGTGCGACCGAGACCAAGGCAGATCAACACATGGTCGTGCAACCCTGCACGACCGTGCCACCTAGTGACCGAGACCAGGAAGTGCCCGGCCGTGCAAGGCCGGACACCACACGACCGTGCCAATTGGCACGGCCGTGCAGTGCCACCAGAGAAGAGAATGAACACGACTGTGCCATATTGGCACGACCGTGTCGCCGCAGCCGACCCCTAGTCTATATAAGGGTTTTAACCCTTTTTCTCGAGGGGGGAGCGCGAGGGAAGCGAGCTGTCAGTTGGAGAAACATCTTAAAGCCATCTCACGTCGTCTTGGACCTCCGTCCAACAATCTTCCACCACCGTATCGACTCTAGAAGCAGAGGATTGGATCCGAAGGCCACTCGCCGTCATTGGATAAGCATATTCTTTCTTTCTTTCTCCGTATCTGAAGATTGTATGTTTATCTACATTATGTCTTTAGATATTTCTCTGACACTTATAGAGTAGATCCCTTGTTCTATGATTGAGGAGTAGTTGTGGTTCAGTTTGATGTAAAACTCGTATTATGCTTATACTCGTTGGATGAACTTTTATGCTTTGTCTCAATTGCATGTTGCTTGATTGTGTAGAACTTGTTAACCTCGTAGAGGGATTATCCCTAGATCATACACTCGAGGGGCCCTAGTGACAGGGGTGACCCGTTCACGGACATCTGGGATGCCCCCTTGAAAGGAGAGACAAATTCTCCACAAGGAAGCGAGAGACCAACCTTAGCTCTTAAACACTATTCTTGACTTACCAATTAGAGTTGTGCCCTCAAGACTAGCTGAGGTGCCCTAGTGACAGGGGTAAACTGTAACAGGCCTTCTTAGGGTCCCTCTTTATTTTGGCATTTAAGATTAGCCGCTTTAGCTTCCGGCAATTGCATGTTAAAGGACAACGGGTGTAGGATAAAATGTGACACATCAATACCACCACAATGAAACCGACCTCCTAGAACTCCTCATAACCAAGTGAACACTTCGACTCACCAGCTCTCGATTCTCTTTCCCGACCTTTCTTCCCTAGATTATTCGTAACCATTGGTAGTCTAGCTAACCCTTAGTGAATAATTGCTAGTGCTTATAACCAGTCCCTGTGGGATCAATATTTTTATTACTGACAATGAATTCGTGCACTTGTGAAATTGTAACAAGTTTTTGGCGCCGTTGCCGGGGACTACGTCTATAACATTAGCAAAATCATATTGGATTAAACTAGGCTTTCTTTTCCTTTCTTAGTTTTCCGCATTCATTTCTTCTCTTTTAGTATTTTCTATTCCGCTATCATATCTCATATCTTATTATTGCATGCGTAGAGCTAACCTTCCGGGAAAGCTACTATCCTTTGATCCAGAGATTGACAGGACCTTTCTGAGGAGAAGAAATCTACAGAAGGCATTCCAAGCAACACAAGAATCCTCAGAAATAGCCGACAAACTGCTGAAAGATTACGCGGCACCATATGCACGAGGGGTTTGGTCCAGCATCACCCGACTGCCCATTGAAGCCAACAACTTTGAAATCAAGCCTACAGTAATCCACATGGTCCAGCAAAATCAATTCGGAGGAGGACCACATGAGGACCCAAACCACCACGTAGAGCTGTTCTACGAGATCTGTGGCACTATGAAGGTGAACGGGGTCCCTCCAGAATCAGTCAAACTACTTCTCTTCAGGTTTTCCCTAAAAGATAGAGCCAAGTAGTGGCTGAACTCCCTCCCTGTGAACAACATATCATCCTGGGAGCAGTGTGAGCAGAAATGGATAAGTTCTACCCACTTAGCAAAACTGCTCACATGAGGAACCTGATTGCCAGCTTCAAATAGATAGACTCAAAATCATTATTTGAAGCTTGGGATAAATTCAAGAGTATACTAAGACAATGCCCCCATCATGGTCTTGAAAAATGGTTGGTTCTGCACACCTTCTACAATGAGATAAATTATCACATGAAGGTATCTCTTGATTCTGCAGCAGGAGGAGCACTGATCAACAAAAGCCTCGATGAAGTGAAGAGATCATAGAGAATGTGGCGCAGAACCACCATCAATGGGCATTTAAAAGATCCAGTGGCTCTTTTACGAAATCCAATTAAAACATCAGGAAATTGACGTATATGCAGTTACACTCATGTCTGCAAAGTGGATGCTCGACCAAGAAATTTGACGTCATGGGAGGCAACATAGCTAATGCAATAGCATGCTTCTGTGACACCTGTGGAAGTATGGATCACACTCAAGACACCTGCCCTTTGGGCCGATACAGCACAGATGAACCAACTTGAGTAGCGTGGTGCAATAACCAGCTACAATCGAGGCAAAATAATCCGTACTCCAATACATACAACCCTGGATGGAGGAATCACCCCAATTTCTCATACCGGAATAATCAAGATCAAGGACCAGACATCGAATTATCAGCCTAGGCAACAGAACCACCAATCTGGACAATAGACCTACCAACAACAACAACCTTCACAACTGTCCAGGATTGAAAAGATGCGTGAGGAAGCTCTCTCAGAGTAAAAGGAGATGAGAAACAAGATCAAACAACTGACTCAGAGGCTGGAAAACTCTGAAAAAGACCAGAAGATGCAAGACAACCAGATAGCTCAGATAGCTCAGTCCGTCTCAAGAGCACAGGGTACATTCCCAGGGAAGCCAAATTTAAATCCAGTGGAACATTGCAACCGCATTGAGCTGAGGAGCGGGCGTACTATGGGATATCCTCAAATCACTACTCAGAATGAGCTTAACTCGGAGAAAGAGCCCTCTCTCCCACTACCCAATCAGACTCAAAATAGGGATGGAGAAGAGGCTACTAAAAAGGTTGAAGAAACTCTTCAAGCCGCCCCACAGAATCAGACGATCCCTTTTCCTCAGAAGCTTATAGAATCCCAGAAAGACGAAGAGTTCAACCGATTTCTGAAGAAGATCAAAGAAATCTGCATAGAAGTACCACTGATAGATGCGCTACACCAAATGCCGAAGTTCACGAAGTTTTTAAAGAGAATATTATCTAACAGAAGGCAGAAGAGCGACTTCGAGACTGTAGCATTAATAGAGAATTGCAGTGTCCTCCTTATGGTGAATTCTCCACCAAAGCTTCAGGATCCAGGAAGCTTCTCCATACCGTGCAAAATTGGTTCCGAACTCATATCGAGAGCTTTCTGCGACTTGGGGGCCAGTGTCAGCCTACTTCCGTACACTTTATGCAAGAAGCTGGGCCTCCAGAACATTAAATTGACTACTATGGCACTGTAACTAGCTGACCATTCATGCAAATACCCAATGGGGATAGTGAAAGATATACCAGTTGAAGTGAGTGGATGTATGATTCCCACATATTTCATTATCTTGGATATGGAGGAAGACCCTAAGATACCGATTATCCTTGGAAGACCATTCCTTACCACAGCTGGAGCCATCATCGATGTAATAGTCACAAGTTATCCTTAGAGATTGGCGAAGAAAAGATCGAGTTTGATTTATCAGACTCCTCCATCTGCAACCCCTCTTCTCAGGGAAATTCTCGCAAGATCAACATGCACAAAGTCGAGGAGTGCAATTTCCATGAGAGTTCCCCTCTAGCAAGCACCACGAAGTACATTTGTCCTGCGTGAGAGAAACTGAAAGCGCAGGCTGGAGCATTAACCCTAGGAGGAGAGCCGCCCTTCCACGGGTTTAATCCACATTAATTAAAATGGGGTCGAGCTAAAGACCTAAAACAAGCAATTCTTGGGAGGCAACCCAAGGGTTTTTCTTTCATTTTAGTTCATCATTCCTTTTTGTCGTTCTATTTCTCTAGTGAGTTTTGGTCTAGTATTTCATTTTCAGGATGCGCATAGCCTACATGAGCTGGCCATGAGCATTTTCATGGGTGTGGAGGCGATGGAGGAGCTGAAATGATGAAGAGCGAATCACTTTGAGCTTAAGGAAGCAGCCGGCCGTGTGACCTCACATGACCGTGTGAAGCCAACGTGGAGACTAAATCCATGGGCTGTGTAGCTCTGCACGACCGTGTGGCTTGTGCAGAGAAGGAAGAGGCACTGGCCGTGCCAATTGGCATGACCGTGCAGCCATGCCAGAGAGGAAGAAGATCCAGGCCGTGCCAACTGGCACGACTGTGTGACACATTCAGAGGAGAAAAAGACGGGGGTCGTGCCAACTGGCACGGCCATGCCACTTCGGCCGAGGGGAGAAAGGAGGAGACCGTGCCAATCGGCACGGCCGTGCGACATCTCGCTGGACTTGGTAGTGTCTCAACCCGTGTGCACCGCCTCCTCTTCCAAGAAACCCTACTCCCATCTCCCTCTCTCCCAAAAGCCTTCTCCTCTTCACTACACCTTATCCACCCCTAATTTCTCACCTCTAGAGCTCACTTTTGCTTAGATCTACACCTAGATCTAAAACTTCCTCAAGCCACAAATCCGAAAAGAGAGAAGAAACCTCCCTATTCTCCCTTCCTTCTCCTCACTATTCCTACCCTCAAGATCCATTTCAACAAGAAACTCCTCAAAGCCTTGTACCATGTCGCAGATCTTGAAGAGGTTTCGTCGAGGAAGCGGTGGATCAGGCGAGGGAGACGCACCGGGAGGAGACAAGGGCAAGGGGAAGGCTTCATCATCTAAGGGCAAAGGAAAGTGGGTGGCACGCGACGAAGGTAACGAAAACAAGTTCAATATTATTTTTAAGAATCATGAGCAAAAAGCTAGATATGATATTCTTGTCGTTAGAAAAATCTTATGCACTAAATATATGGATCCCACTACTATGGATGTGCTAGGAATTAGAGATGACATAGATTGGATGATTAGGGCTTTAGATTGGAACGGTATAATGTACGCTCATGCACCGACTTACCCCCGCCTAGTTCTTGAATTTTTGAGCTTGATAGATATTAAATTTTCTTCTGAGGACGACTACGCAGGGGTCATAACTTTTAGAATGATGAATAAAGAAGTTAGGTGAACCTTTAGTGATTTTAGTGATTGTTTTGGGTTACCTATGTTGGATCGAAAGCGCTAGAGAGGGGGTTGAATAGCGCTCGTGGCTTTCACTCGTTTCGTATTCGAAAATCGTTCGAGAGTTTAAGCAGCGGAAATAAAACAACAGAAGAACAATCACACAGAGCGACCCAAGAATTTACTTGGTTCTGAGCCTAGGGCGACTCCTACTCCAAGGCCCGCGATCGTTGATCGCTTACTATGGGCAACAACTATATCACACAAAATATTTACAAATATGTATTACAAAAAGTGCAATAATAAAACCTTATACCGACGACAGTAATCGGAATCTCGGAGCTTCGGGTCATCGAGGACTTGCAGCAGCACTTCTGGGCGTATTTTGGAGCAGCACGTTGATGAAAGATCTCATTTTCACTGATGTTTTAAGGAGCTGCTCGAAGTCCTCTTTTATACAGTGCTGGAGGCGCCTCCAATACCATCCAAGGCGCCTCCACGCCTTCGAGTCAACCGCATTGATCACTGCTGAACTCGTCGAATCTTATCAGCTTGAAGGCGCCTCCATGACCGTCCAAGGCGCCTCCAATCCCTGGTCTAAGGCAACTTCAGTCCCCATGAAGGCGCCTCCAACTTATTTAGACAGCTGGCTTCGGCTTGCACCTGAGGCGCCTCCAAGCTCCATGGAGGCGCCTCGGACACTGTTAATCCGAGGTATAAGTTGCTTCTGTGTTCCTGCAAAATGTGTTAGTCCCAAACACATACCCTACAAAACAAAGTTAGCACAGAATAGGTATACTAAATGAAATATCGACAGTCAATGGACTGTCCGGGTCTGACTTCGAATTTCCAATCGGAAACCCTAGGTCGACCCGCCGCCTATTGTTCCCTCTACGGGGAACGCGTCCTCACTTACTCCACTCAGGAGAGTTACCTGATGTCAGTCTAGTCCTCCAGACCAACTGGACTTTCTGCCTAGGGTTACCACCCCCTAAGACCTAGGGTTACCACCCCCTAGGGTTTTTCTCCACCTAGGGTTATCACCCCCTAGGACCTAAGGTTATCTCCCCTTAGGATTTTCACTACCTAGGGTTACCACCCCCTAGGACCTAAGGTTACCCCTCCTTAGGATTTTCACCACCTAGGGTTACCACCCCTTAGGACCTAGGGTTACCACCCCCTAGGGTTTTTCACCTGCCTAACCGCAGTTAGGACATTCCTGCAATCTCATTTAAGCACATTAGATAACAAGAAATCTTAACTTTGAATCCCTTTGCCATTATCAAAATTTAGGTTCGATCGTCAGATGCTTCCCGCACCAACAATCTCCCCCTTTTTTATTATGGCAACAAAGATTCAAAGTTAAGTAAGATAAGATGCACAAAATAAAGATAAGCAAACTATAACCAGTGCAAGCTTGATTTAAGATAAAAACATCATGTATAAGGCTCCCCCTTAATGAGAGCTCTATTTTTCTTATCACTTAATTCAATTTAGTACACTTAATTTGAATTTGTCCTACCCTTAATTTGAATTTGTCCTACTCTCCCCCTTTGCCATATATCAAAAAAGACTTTTGTAGAAAGAAGGAGACAAGTTGAAAGGTTTAAGTTCTAAAACCAATAAATTACGTTTTTAACCAAGCAATATTTCTAGTAGGTGTTACTTTAAAAATTACCTTAGTTTTGAAGAACTTAGTCAAGGTATGTGCAAAAAGGTAGGTTAAATTTTAAAATGATTTTCGAAAGGCAAGTTTCGAAAGTAGTAGGCTAAGTTTGCAAAAGAGAAATTTGGAAAGGCTTTTGTTGAGAAAATATTTTGTTAAATTTTTAAAGCCTTTTAAGAATCATTAATTTTGAATGAGTTTAAAAACTTCTGAAAAGTTGGGTTAACTTGCTACCTTAATTTTTGAAATAAAAGTGAAGAGGTTAATTTTGAAAACGACTATAGAAGTCAAATATTTTTTTTTAATAATTTGAAAATCTTTAAAGGCACGGGGGGAGCAGTAAGATTAAAGCCCTAATGTCCAAGCATGAGTTAAAAATGAATCAATTTCCTTTAGCAAGGTATCAGAGCCTTAAAGTGCAAGCTGAGTCAGTTTGGAATTTTAATATCCTTAACCAACTGTCTAACCTTTAGCTACTGGCTGAATATCTAGAGGGCACCAGTTTTCACTTGGTTAGTCAAGTTAAGTTAGTAATCCAGTTAGATTTGACTAGGACTGGATCATTTAACTTGATTAATGTAGAGTTAGCTTTTAACGCCCAGACTCACTATGATGCACAGAGATAAGCATTCTGGAGTCCAGGTTGTACCCTATGCATCTCACGCCGTTCTAAGTTTCTTTCAAACACAAACAAGTTATGCCTATGGTGTTTGTGAGATGCTTTAGCTGAAGCTAGGGGAGCATGATATCTAAGGGGGAAGATTCTAGGCTAAGTCCAAATTTTGAAAGATTAATAAGATTGGGATTTTGAAAACCTCATTTTTCCTAGAATTTTAACATTAGGTAATTTTTGAGAAAAAATTTAAAATTAGATATAGGAAATTTATTTGAAAGTCAAGATCTATTTTACCTAACACATTCCTACTTGTCTTCTAAGTGTACTGAACTCGAGTTCAGGTAAGGGTTTTGTGAAAATGTCAGCTAGGTTATATTTGGACTCAACATGGTTAAGTACAATTTCACCTCTAGCTACATGATCCCTTATAAAATGGTGTTTTACCTCTATGTGTTTAGTTCTAGAGTGGTGAATTGGATTTTTGGTTAGATTAATTGAACTCATATTATCAATAAAGATTTTTGTATTTTTATATTCTAGTTGATAGTCTTTTAGTGTATGCATCATCCACAAAAGTTGAGAAGCGCATTCTCCTAGGGCTATGTATTCAGCTTCTGTAGTGGATAGAGCAACACAGTGTTGCTTTCTGCTTGACCAACTTACTAGGCACTGACCTAGAATTTGACAGCTACCGCTTGTACTTTTTCTATCTAGTTTGCACCCGGCATAGTCTGAATCAGAATAGCCAAAAAGGTCAAAGGTGCATGCTCTAGGATACCAGAGTCCTACATTTAGGATGCCCTTAATGTATCTAAGTATTCTTTTAGCACATGTTAGATGTGACTCTTTTGCACAGGATTGGTATCTTGCGCACATACCTACTGCAAATAGTATGTCGGGTCGACTTGCAGTTAGGTAGAGTAAGCTGCCTATTACGCTTCTATAGTGTTTTGGATCTACTAGTTTTCCTTCTGGGTCAGCATCAATGTGGATATTAGTTGCCATTGATGTATTTATAATTTTTGAATTTTCCATGCCAAATTTTTTAATTAATTCCTTTGCATATTTGGTTTGGTATATGTAAATTCCATCCTTTGTTTGCTTAATTTGTAGACCTAGGAAGAAGTTAAGTTCCCCTACTAAACTCATTTCAAACTCACTTTCCATTAAGTTTGTAAATTCTTTTAAAAATTTTGAGTTTGCTGATCCAAATATTATATCATCTACATAAATTTGAGCTATAAAAATATCTTTTTCTAAGGTTTTCACAAAAAGGGTTGGATCTACTTGGCCTTGGTGGAATCCTTTTCCTAAAAGATAATTAGACAGTCGTTTATACCAGGCTCTATGTGCTTGTTTTAGTCCATATAGGGCCTTTTTTAGTCTAAGGACATGGTTTGGATGCTCTAAGTCTTCAAATCTAGGGGGTTGACTAACATACACTTCTTCTTTAATAAATCCATTTAGGAAGGCGGATTTTATGTCCATTTGATAGAGCTTGAATCCTTTGTGTGCTGCATAGGCCAGCAACATCCTAATAGATTCAAGTCTAGCTACAGGAGCGTAGGTCTCATCATAGTCTAACCCTTCTACTTGATTAAACCCTTTAGCTACTAATCTTGTTCTGTTTCTAACTATTTCACCATGATCATTTAGTTTGTTTCTGAAAATCCATTTAGTATCAATTATAGTTTTATCAGTGGGTTTCGGTACTAAGTCCCAGACTTAGTTTCTTTCAAATTGGGCTAATTCTTCCTGCATTGCTAGTGTCTAGTCTGGATCGGTAGGGCTTCGTCTACAGTTTTGGGTTCAATTTCAAATATCAAGGCTATTTGGCTACTGTTTCTATAGGATGACCTAGTTTTAACTCCTAGAGATGGATTACCCAAGATTTGATCAGAAGGGTGATTTGTATTTGTTCTTGTTGGTCTTAAGTTTAGGTTAGTGATTGGTTCTTCAGATTCATTGGGTTCAGGTTGAATTTCGTCATTTTCTATATTTAGTGGGTTAATATTTTCTATATTATTTTCATTTGTTATAGTGGTTACTTTATTATCTTCATCAAATATTACATTTATTGTTTCTTCAACTTTTAGGGTATGTTTATTATACACTCTATATGCCCTACTAGTTGTTGAATACCCTAAAAATATTCCTGTGGTTGTTTTTGATGAAAATTTTCCTAAATAGTCTTTAGTGTTTAAAATATATATTTTACATCCAAAAACTTTTAGATAATTTAAATTAGAGATTTTATTATAATATATTGCATAGGGTGTTTTGTTATGAGATTTGTTAACTAAAATTTGATTTTGTATATAACATGTTGTATTTATTGCTTTAGCCCAGAATTGGTTGGATAGCTTGTATTCGTTTAACATAGTCCTAGCGGCTTCTTGTAGGATTAAGTTTTTAAGCTCTACTAGGCCATTTTGTTGGGGGGTCATAAGGCAAGAGTATTCATGTTTATACCCATTAATTTCATAAAATTTCGTAAAGTTGTGATTTTCAAATCCGCCCCCCCCTGTGGTCACTTCTAATTCTTTTTATTTGAGTGTCTTTTTCATTTTCTATTAGTTTGTAGAAGATTTTAAATACTTCAAAGGTTTTATCTTTAGTTTTTATAAATTTTATCCAAGTAAATCTTGAGTAATCATCGATTATTACTAAGCAATATTGATTTTTTACTTAGTGACTTGCCTCCATGCGAATCAAACAAATCTGGGTGAAGGAGCTCAAGTATTGAGGTAGTTCTTGTAATACCCACTAAGCTTGTAAGATAAGTATATGAATGTGGGATTTTTCCTTAGAAAAATAATAGGAAGTGAGTTGAAGCCAAAAAGAAATAAAATGAAATAAAAAGAAGAGGAGGTCAATGATTGAACCTTGAACCTCTTATATTATAATTCATAGAGTTAATTAGTAGAAACCAATTGGGATAGAGAGAAGATATTGATAGCAAAGGAGGGAAACTCATGATAAAGGTAAGAGTAAAAGCTAGCCAAAAGAAAACAAGAAAAGAGCAAGAGAAAGGCAACTTGCCTTCCTCCCTTTCTCTCCCTCTTCCTCTTTGATTTTGCCGAAAACTTAAAGAGGGATTAAGGGGATTCATTCCCCCTTATTTTATCATGAATGGTGAGAATAACTAGAAAATAAAATAAATGTAAGAAAAATAGAAAATGGGTTAAGGGAGAAGGAAAGCAAAAATCAATTTTGCTACTTCTCCCCCCTTAACATAAAAGGGAGCAAGAAAAGAGAAAACTATTTTTCTCTCATTTTCTCTCATTCATCCTCTCCCTCACCGAGAATACCATAGTCCCCTCTCCTCCATCTTCGGCCCCAAAGCCAAGTTTTCTCCTAAGAAAGCTAAAGATACAAGGAGGACTTAGCAAAGGAATCAAGGGAAAGGAACTAGAAGAAGAGGCTACTTCTTCTTCACCATACCTTAGATCCACAAGCGAAAAGGATGTAAGCTTCCCCTCACCTGTGGTACAAGGCTTTTATGTGATTTTCGGATTCTATAAGGATTAGAAAACCTAGAAAAGAATTTAAGAAAATTCGGCTAAAGAAAGGGTTTTCAAATCTAGGATGGTTTAAACAAGTCTTTATTTCATGATATTCTTTCTATGCTATGTAGGAAGGATTTTCTTCATGTTTTTATACTTGAATGATGCTTGATCAGAGGAGTACCTAACCCTAGAATTTCGGCCAAAAATATGTTAAGGAGGTTAGGGAAAAATATTGTTTAACTAAACTAGTACAAAATTTCTCCCATGAACTACTAAGGGTTTTTTATTGGTCTTCTTGCTTGAAAGTTACTTGCAACCAAAGAAATCCACTTATATGTTTCGGCCAAGAAAAGGTCTTAGGGTTAGGAAGATCTTTAAATTTAAATAACCATGTTTGTATGATAGAATATAGAGTTCTCTTAAAGAATTGCATGTTGTACATTGCTAGAAATTCATGAACTCTTATTTTAGATTTTCGGCCATGATAAGATGGATAGTTTAGAAAAACTTGAACAAAATTCTAATATTCTCAAGACCTCTGTGATATTATGATATGAAAGTTGTTTAATGCTCTTATGTTTAAATTGAGTATAGAAAATTAGTTACATGATATATGACATGTAAGATCACAAGGGTCCTAGCTTGTTTATGAACCAACTTTGTATATGATGTTCTTAGTAATTTTTGCCATGAAACTTACTTAGGTTTTCCATGCTTTAGGCCACTTAAAACCTAGTTTAGAGATTGGTAGGTTTCGGCCATAAGGAAAAATAAAAGAAAAAGGGAAAGAAACCTAGGAAGCCTAAGACACAATTCACAAGTATGTTTAATATGCTTGTCTTTATACATGCTATGAAACTTGTATAATTTCTCATGCTTTTAGGCTATTTGAAGCAAGTTTATATTCTGTGAGTTTCGGCCAAGTAGGGTTTAAAAGACCTAGAGACCTTAGAAATGAAACCATATGTGTTAAAAGTGCTTCTTATGAAAATATGATAAGGTGTTGATTGTGTCACATATTTGTATAATTTTTCCATGACCTAAATGGATCATTGTGTGTTTCGGCCATGAAGGGATAAATGCCCTAGAAACCCTAGAACAAAAATTAAATATGCTTATGTCACTCTACATGAAATATGATAAGTAGAAAACCAAGTTCTCATACTATATGTTGTTTAGTGACCTAAATGAGGCTAGGGTAAGTTTCGGCCATACCTATTGTATGATGTCTTGTTATGAATTTATACATGATGTTAGTTCAAGTTCACATGCTTGTATGTTTGTTTTTAGCCCTAATGAATACTTGTTAAAAGATTGACCAAGACATACGTTAAGGGCTTGAAGGACTTAGGAACTAGCTCAATATGCTTACTATGTTACTTGAAAAAAATGCTATAAATATGGTTTAAGGTTTCCATGCTTTCATGACATTTGGGACCTTGTTTATATACTGATAGGGTTCGGCCACATGAGTTTAAGGACTTGGAGAACTTAGAAACCAAGTTAATCATGCTTATAATGCTTCCTATGAAATTTATGTGATGATGATTTAGGGTTCACATGCTTGGAGGTTGTTTTTACCTAAATTGAGACCTAAGGGGGTTCGGCCATGATAGGAACCCAAGGGTTTAGGAAGCTTAGAACCCAAGTTAACTATGTTACCATGTTTCTTATGATAGTATAATCACATGATATACCCTTATGCTTAACCATGTATGCTTATGATTTATACCTTTTTATGAGATGATATGTGGATAGGGATATGCATGTTTTAATGATATGCTATGTGCTTAGAATATGCATGCTTTTATGATATGCTATGTGAGTAGAAATATGCATGCTTTAATGATAGGCTATGTACTTAGAATATGCATGTTTTTATGATGTGCTATGTGTTTAAAATATGCCTACTTTTTCTTATGACATGATGTATGCCTAAGTGATGCATACTTTTTATGATATGATGTATGCCTAAGTGATGCATACTTTCTTATGACATGATGTATGCCTAAGTGATGCATACTTTTTATGATATGATGTATGCCTAAGTGATGCATACTTTCTTATGACATGATGTATGCCTAAGTGATGCATACTTTTTATGATATGATGTATGCCTAAGAGATGCATACTTTTATGACATAATGTATGCCTAAGTGATGCATACTTTTATGCTATGCTATGTGACTAAATGATGCATTTTTATACATGCTATTTTACTTTGTAAGGCTTGTACCAAGGGTGGACTCCTAATCAGTCCCTAGGCCTTGCTTTGTGATCTAGGCTAAGCCTTGCTTTGTGATCTAGGCTAATAAGGGATGGGCTCCTTAGTACACCCCTAGGCCTTGCTTTGTGATCTAGGTCAAGCCTTGCTTTGTGATCTAGGCTAATAAGGGATGGAATCTTCAAATACGCCCCTAGGCCATGCTTTGTGATCTTGACCTAGTTCCTAGTATGATTCAAGACTTGCTACCTTGGATATACTTAGGACGCGCGCATCTATGTTATGTATGTATGGTACAAGCCGGGGCCCTAAATATGTTGATATTATGTTCAAGTATATATATATGTAAGAAGAAAATGGTTTTAAAAGATCATGAGACATACACATGTTTTTCGGATACATGTTTTTAAAATCATGATGCATATAATCTATGATTATGTTGTGTTGAGGCTATGATTTAAGATATGCCATGATATGATTATGTTATGTTTCATGCTATGTTTTAAGAGATGATATGCCATGATATGATTATGTTATGTTTCATGCTATGTTTTAAGAGATGATACGCCATGACATGGTTATGTTATGTTTCATGCTATGCTTTAAGAGATAATATCCCATGACTAGTTATAATGTTTGTTATGTTGCATGATATGCTTAAAGAGTATGATATGTTATGCCATGACTAGTTGAGATCATGTTAAGTTGAGACATTATTTGATTATGTACTGATTGTTGGTTTTAGTGAGTAGGAAAGGAACTTACTGAGCCATGAGTGCTCATAGCTTACTTTCCTTGTACCACAGATAAAGGAAAAAGCTGGATGAGTTAAAGGAGCAGCAGGAGGGGCAACGAAGATGTGTGTGGCGGTGGCTAGGCAACTAATCAAGAACCTGCTTTAAAACCTTTAAGAACTATGCTTTGGTTTTGTGAAATGTAATACAATATAGGTGACTTGATGTTAAGTTTTTATTTATTTTGTTATCACGTTATGAAACCATGTTAGTGTAGTTCGGTTTTAATTAAGTTAAGAAAAATAATTTTAAGTGTTCCGCTGTAATACGTACGTAGAGTATCGTAGCCCCGTCCCTTGTTGATAGCAGGGAGGGCGGGCGTTACAGTTCTGTCTAGGTTGGTTAACTTATGGTTTGACTTGGTTTGTTTACCTTGTTGACAAGCATTACAGGTTGAGTTTTCAATAATTTTTAATTTGGGCAAACCTCTAACTAGACTATTTTGACTCATTTTCGAAATGAGTCTAGTGTGAGTGTGACCTAGTCTTCTGTGCCACAACTCAGTTTCCTTTTGTTATGTTAAAAAACATTTTATTGAAGATATTGGTAGGTTTATGGTGTAGACATTATGTCACGCCCCGGAGGAGTCTCTGTCCGAAGAAATTTCGACAGCATCTCCCCTGTACGGCGGACAATCTGAAACTTTTCTACAAGCACTATATACCTCAGCCACATGCGGCTGGAATAATAATAGAAATAAAACAAACATATACATAATCATCACACGCAGTTAATATAAATTTCAGCCTCTGGCTGACACAACCACGCAGTAATAAGAGGACTCGAAATCAACCCTACTCAACTACACTCGTAAAACTCAAATACGAAGAACTCACCTCTTCTGCCGTCTAGGCAGGCATGTAGTAGAATAAATCCAAATCATACCAAATAAATCCATCAAACGATAAGGATCCATCGACAGGTACAAACCATACAATATCCAAGTATCAAATCAACCAAGTCTAAAACATAGTCAAATGAGAAGCATAAACAAAACCAAAGATAACTATAGCTGGTGGTCTGCTGGGGACTAGCAACTGGAACTCTCTCGTGACAGCATCAACCTGAAAATGACAACAATGGAGGCGGGGTGAGTCCAACACTCAGCAGGTACACATGATATGCAAAGTAAGTAAAAAACACCTAGTACTAATCATGCGTACAGTCTCCTGATAAAAATAAAGGTAAATGCAACTCGAAGTAAACAGGAGAGAAATTGTACTAACCAGGACCTGGGTATAAGGACAAACAGTCCGAAAGGTATAGAAGACCTGTATGCATGTCAAACATAGGTATCCAAACAATATGCAGCATATAAATGCAGCAAACACAAACACAAGCAATAAATGCATCATGCATATGATGCCAATGTCATGGTCACCCCTGATGCCAGTCAGCCAACTCACAACAGAAGTGGGACCGAGTGGGTAGGGCTGTGACGACCGTGCACTCTGCATCACTACTCCTGATGAGTGACCGAGTGGACGGGATGCTGTCGAAGTACACACATACTCCTACCCCAAATCATAAATGGGAGAGCGCAATGCTCTCATCTCCCGGTACACGATGACGGGGAGGGGTCCCTAACGTGCTACACGCTGCGTCACACTACCCATGAGCGGACCAACGGAGCACCGGAAGAGCAAACTGACGTGCTACCACGCTGCGTCACGCTACCCCTGAGCGTCAACAATGGAGCACCGAACAGTGATGAAACTGGCGATGTGCTCGACAATAATGGAGCAATCTATCACACAGCATGCAGTCATGCGTATGGTGCATGATACTAAGCATGGCAATATACTATACCAATCTATGGACATATAATGATGTGCACCATAGTGAACAAATCATATCAAAGTACACTGATCAAATAAGGTATCAAACCTAGGTCCTGAACAGGGTGAAACATGGTTATATCACTACCCCTATGAGCATGTGTAATCAGGTACATAACAACACGAAATGCAAACTAAACAATCAATCAAGCAGGTAACAGGTAATCGGGTAGTGATTAACCGAAACAAATGAGGAACACAATTAATGCAACTTGTTAATTTCATTACTATGCATATCAAAGACAATAAGTCAAAAGTACCCGCCTCCGACAAAAGAAAGGTCCAAATTCCGACTCCGAGATACTCGTCTCGCGTCAAAGTCCTGTATCAATACGACATACAGGTTTAGCTAATTATATACAAATTAATTAGCTAAATCGAATCCCTGAAATCTAACTTAAATACAAACCCAATTTATAAACCTCAATTGGATCATCAATTATCTTATCCAAATGGAATACAACAAATACATTTATCAATCTAATATCAATTAATCAACTGGTACTATCCATTACTATTAATGAAATTCAATGTAGAATGGAATCACCTCTAAACTCACCTAAATCTGAATGTATCACTTTTAAATCCAAGGTCGAAGAATTTCCAATTGACACATTGAAAACCTTGGCCGGAAACCAAAAACAATTAGCACATGATCCAACTACAAGAGATGGTTGCTACTGGAATTAGAACAAGTGACTTCACTGCTAAGGCACGGGTTAGAAGCTTCAGCAGTAGGGAACTAGGGCCCAGGTGAGCAAGCAACGATCTAGGGTTCGGCTGGCCGGCAATAGGGCGAACGACGGCGGCACTATGCAGAGGAGCAGCGACACCCAATCAGGGGCACGAAAGTAGGCTGTGAGAGTTGACTCAGCAGCACAGAGGGAAGGAGGATGGCGCTAGAGAAATGTGAAGGCTTTGCTCGGTTGTGCTCGCACGTCACCGGCGCTTGGACAGGAAGAAGAGGAAAGGCGGCGTCACTGCTCCCTGTGGCGGCTGCGGCAGAAGGAAGGCTAGGGCACAGAGGAGAGACCGGCGTCGCGGGCAGAAGGTCGGCGCTAGGGCTCCTATGGCCGGCGGTATCTCGGGAAGAAGAAGAAGAGAGCAGCGTCGGCTCTGTGAGTTGCAGCCGTCGGTGGATCTAGGGCACAAACGGCGTCACTCGGCTGCGGAGAGGGAGAAAGGAAGTGCCGACTTCCCTTGGTCCGGAAGCCTAAATCGCGAGGTAGGGGAAGCAACCGCCGTGTGCGTCGCCGGTTAGGGCTTCGGCGTTGGGCACGCGGAGAAGAAAAAAAGGAACGGGCACGGGTTCGGCGGATGAGGAAAATAAAAGGAAAAGGAAAAAAGAACTAAATATATAAACTTCTCCTCACTTAAATGGGGTAGCCTAAACAAAGCTCTCCCGCACCCCATTTTTTTATCCCGTTAACTCGTCTGCACGAATCAAAAATTCCCAAAAATTTCGAAAAATTCACTTATTAATATTCGCCTATTTTTGGTATTTTACATTCTCCCCCACTAATAAAAATTTGGTCTCCAAATTTCGTTATCTACCATCAGCAAGTACTAACAACAGATAAATAGTATAAATGCTGAACGGTAAATAAATCACATACCTCATGTGAAAAGATGAGGATATCGAGCTCTGATAGTATCCTCGAACCGTCAAGCAGCCCTCGTCCGAATGATGCCGCCATCCGACTTTAACAAGCCGAATAGTCTTGTTCCGCAACTGACGCTCTTTCCGGTCGAGAATCCGAATGAATTAGGATTAGACGCGTTTGATTAATAGTTGAGACTCATTACCTTAGGTAGTTAAGGACTTATTGGGTTAATGGTTAATCCAATATATTAACAACCAACCCATTAAAGAAGATCAATGGTGATTAATGGAGATTAATGAGCATTGATGGAAGAAGACCAAAAAGGCTTCTCTTTGGTATTTCATGGATGAATACCAAAACCTAAGTAACCTTTTTTGGTAAAGTAACTTTTTTGGTGAAGTAACATTTTGGTAAAGTAACCTTTTTTAGTAAAGTAACTTTTTGGTGATTGTCACCCTTTTTGTTTTTGGCTCTTTTTCCTCTTCTTCTCTTGGCAAAAACAACCTTGTGTAGTCACTAGCATGACGAAGGTTGTTCTTCTCTGAAGACTGAGTTCATTAGATGAATGAAAGATGTGTTCATCTGGATATCGAAGAGGCGTGACCATTCTGATCGTGCTAAGATCTATCGAAGTAAAGTTGCTACTGGGATTGCTCCATTCACGTAATAAAGGTAACAACTCGATCAAACTTTGTATACTATATTCGCATGGATCTCTGGAGGGATCGATTTTTCCAATGCGTTTATTTATTATTTTTCACAAAAGATCCCTACAAGAATGATAGCTAGGGGGTGTTGGTGCTGGAGGCACTAGCTAATCAAACCTATGTTTTGATATTGACAAAGGGTTCAAAGTTAAGTTGTGTTGCGATCTAATAAGCTTACTTGAGTATGCAAGCAAGACTTAGTTGAGGCTAAGAAACAAAGTTCTAGTCAAAGGATTGAACACGAAGTCTTGGTCAAGGGATTGGGCACGAAGTCTTGGTCATGGGATTGGGCACGAAGTTCTTGTTGGGTGGAGTGGGCAGAAGACTTGACTGATCAAGGACATTGAGCGGAAGTCTAGACGGGTCAAGGATCAGATGTCTAGCAAAAGTCCCGGAGGTCAAGATTAGAGCTGAGCAAAAGTTCAACAAGTGTTTAAGAAAGGTAAATTCTCTAGAGAGGAGTAGGTGAGGACACTGATGTGTGCAAATATTATGATCATTTACACATGTTTTAGCGCACATTCACGTACTTTATACATATATATTCATTGCATGATTGCCTCTTTCATCTTGTATTCATTATATATACTCTTTTGTTCAGATATTTTCTCTTTGTTTAGTTTTGTGTTGACAGGGACAACTTTCGGAGCGAAAATGACAATTATCGACGCACCGGAACAAGCCAAAGAACATGGTCATGCGATCTTGCACGGTCGTGTGACCAGACCGAAGAGGGGAAGTGCACGGCCGTGCGACCGAGACCAAGGCAGATCAACACATGGTCGTGCAACCCTGCACGACCGTGCCACCTAGTGACCGAGACCAGGAAGTGCCCGGCCGTGCAAGGCCGGACACCACACGACCGTGCCAATTGGCACGGCCGTGCAGTGCCACCAGAGAAGAGAATGAACACGACTGTGCCATATTGGCACGACCGTGTCGCCGCAGCCGACCCCTAGTCTATATAAGGGTTTTAACCCTTTTTCTCGAGGGGGGAGCGCGAGGGAAGCGAGCTGTCAGTTGGAGAAACATCTTAAAGCCATCTCACGTCGTCTTGGACCTCCGTCCAACAATCTTCCACCACCGTATCGACTCTAGAAGCAGAGGATTGGATCCGAAGGCCACTCGCCGTCATTGGATAAGCATATTCTTTCTTTCTTTCTCCGTATCTGAAGATTGTATGTTTATCTACATTATGTCTTTAGATATTTCTCTGACACTTATAGAGTAGATCCCTTGTTCTATGATTGAGGAGTAGTTGTGGTTCAGTTTGATGTAAAACTCGTATTATGCTTATACTCGTTGGATGAACTTTTATGCTTTGTCTCAATTGCATGTTGCTTGATTGTGTAGAACTTGTTAACCTCGTAGAGGGATTATCCCTAGATCATACACTCGAGGGGCCCTAGTGACAGGGGTGACCCGTTCACGGACATCTGGGATGCCCCCTTGAAAGGAGAGACAAATTCTCCACAAGGAAGCGAGAGACCAACCTTAGCTCTTAAACACTATTCTTGACTTACCAATTAGAGTTGTGCCCTCAAGACTAGCTGAGGTGCCCTAGTGACAGGGGTAAACTGTAACAGGCCTTCTTAGGGTCCCTCTTTATTTTGGCATTTAAGATTAGCCGCTTTAGCTTCCGGCAATTGCATGTTAAAGGACAACGGGTGTAGGATAAAATGTGACACATCAATACCACCACAATGAAACCGACCTCCTAGAACTCCTCATAACCAAGTGAACACTTCGACTCACCAGCTCTCGATTCTCTTTCCCGACCTTTCTTCCCTAGATTATTCAGAACCATTGGTAGTCTAGCTAACCCTTAGTGAATAATTGCTAGTGCTTATAACCAGTCCCTGTGGGATCAATATTTTTATTACTGACAATGAATTCGTGCACTTGTGAAATTGTAACAAGTTTTTGGCGCCGTTGCCGGGGACTACGTCTATAACATTAGCAAAATCATATTGGATTAAACTAGGCTTTCTTTTCCTTTCTTAGTTTTCCGCATTCATTTCTTCTCTTTTAGTATTTTCTATTCCGCTATCATATCTCATATCTTATTATTGCATGCGTAGAGCTAACCTTCCGGGAAAGCTACTATCCTTTGATCCAGAGATTGACAGGACCTTTCTGAGGAGAAGAAATCTACAGAAGGCATTCCAAGCAACACAAGAATCCTCAGAAATAGCCGACAAACTGCTGAAAGATTACGCGGCACCATATGCACGAGGGGTTTGGTCCAGCATCACCCGACTGCCCATTGAAGCCAACAACTTTGAAATCAAGCCTACAGTAATCCACATGGTCCAGCAAAATCAATTCGGAGGAGGACCACATGAGGACCCAAACCACCACGTAGAGCTGTTCTACGAGATCTGTGGCACTATGAAGGTGAACGGGGTCCCTCCAGAATCAGTCAAACTACTTCTCTTCAGGTTTTCCCTAAAAGATAGAGCCAAGTAGTGGCTGAACTCCCTCCCTGTGAACAACATATCATCCTGGGAGCAGTGTGAGCAGAAATGGATAAGTTCTACCCACTTAGCAAAACTGCTCACATGAGGAACCTGATTGCCAGCTTCAAATAGATAGACTCAAAATCATTATTTGAAGCTTGGGATAAATTCAAGAGTATACTAAGACAATGCCCCCATCATGGTCTTGAAAAATGGTTGGTTCTGCACACCTTCTACAATGAGATAAATTATCACATGAAGGTATCTCTTGATTCTGCAGCAGGAGGAGCACTGATCAACAAAAGCCTCGATGAAGCTGAAGAGATCATAGAGAATGTGGCGCAGAACCACCATCAATGGGCATTTAAAAGATCCAGTGGCTCTTTTACGAGAAATCCAATTAAAACATCAGGGAAATTCGACGTATATGCAGTTACACTCATGTCTGCAAAGCTGGATGCTCTGACCAAGAAATTTGACGTCATGGGAGGCAACACAGCTAATGCAATAGCATGCTTCTGTGACACCTGTGGAAGTATGGATCACACTCAAGACACCTGCCCCTTTGGGCCGATACAGGCACAGATGAACCAACTTGAGTAGCGTGGTGCAATAACCAGCTACAATCAGAGGCAAAATAATCCGTACTCCAATACATACAACCCTGGATGGAGGAATCACCCCAATTTCTCATACCGGAATAATCAAGATCAAGGACCAGCACATCAGAATTATCAGCCTAGGCAGCAGAACCACCAATCTGGACAATAGACCTACCAACAACAACAACCTTCACAACTGTCCAGGATTGAAAAGATGCGTGAGGAAGCTCTCACAGAGTAAAAGGAGATGAGAAACAAGATCAAACAACTGACTCAGAGGCTGGAAAACTCTGAAAAAGACCAGAAGATGCAAGACAACCAGATAGCTCAGATAGCTCAGTCCGTCTCAAGAGCACAGGGTACATTCCCAGGGAAGCCAAATTTAAATCCAGTGGAACATTGCAACCGCATTGAGCTGAGGAGCGGGCGTACTATGGGATATCCTCAAATCACTACTCAGAATGAGCTTAACTCGGAGAAAGAGCCCTCTCTCCCACTACCCAATCAGACTCAAAATAGGGATGGAGAAGAGGCTACTAAAAAGGTTGAAGAAACTCTTCAAGCCGCCCCACAGAATCAGACGATCCCTTTTCCTCAGAAGCTTATAGAATCCCAGAAAGACGAAGAGTTCAACCGATTTCTGAAGAAGATCAAAGAAATCTGCATAGAAGTACCACTGATAGATGCGCTACACCAAATGCCGAAGTTCACGAAGTTTTTAAAGAGAATATTATCTAACAGAAGGCAGAAGAGCGACTTCGAGACTGTAGCATTAATAGAGAATTGCAGTGTCCTCCTTATGGTGAATTCTCCACCAAAGCTTCAGGATCCAGGAAGCTTCTCCATACCGTGCAAAATTGGTTCCGAACTCATATCGAGAGCTTTCTGCGACTTGGGGGCCAGTGTCAGCCTACTTCCGTACACTTTATGCAAGAAGCTGGGCCTCCAGAACATTAAATTGACTACTATGGCACTGTAACTAGCTGACCATTCATGCAAATACCCAATGGGGATAGTGAAAGATATACCAGTTGAAGTGAGTGGATGTATGATTCCCACATATTTCATTATCTTGGATATGGAGGAAGACCCTAAGATACCGATTATCCTTGGAAGACCATTCCTTACCACAGCTGGAGCCATCATCGATGTAATAGTCACAAGTTATCCTTAGAGATTGGCGAAGAAAAGATCGAGTTTGATTTATCAGACTCCTCCATCTGCAACCCCTCTTCTCAGGGAAATTCTCGCAAGATCAACATGCACAAAGTCGAGGAGTGCAATTTCCATGAGAGTTCCCCTCTAGCAAGCACCACGAAGTACATTTGTCCTGCGTGAGAGAAACTGAAAGCGCAGGCTGGAGCATTAACCCTAGGAGGAGAGCCGCCCTTCCACGGGTTTAATCCACATTAATTAAAATGGGGTCGAGCTAAAGACCTAAAACAAGCAATTCTTGGGAGGCAACCCAAGGGTTTTTCTTTCATTTTAGTTCATCATTCCTTTTTGTCGTTCTATTTCTCTAGTGAGTTTTGGTCTAGTATTTCATTTTCAGGATGCGCATAGCCTACATGAGCTGGCCATGAGCATTTTCATGGGTGTGGAGGCGATGGAGGAGCTGAAATGATGAAGAGCGAATCACTTTGAGCTTAAGGAAGCAGCCGGCCGTGTGACCTCACATGACCGTGTGAAGCCAACGTGGAGACTAAATCCATGGGCTGTGTAGCTCTGCACGACCGTGTGGCTTGTGCAGAGAAGGAAGAGGCACTGGCCGTGCCAATTGGCATGACCGTGCAGCCATGCCAGAGAGGAAGAAGATCCAGGCCGTGCCAACTGGCACGACTGTGTGACACATTCAGAGGAGAAAAAGACGGGGGTCGTGCCAACTGGCACGGCCATGCCACTTCGGCCGAGGGGAGAAAGGAGGAGACCGTGCCAATCGGCACGGCCGTGCGACATCTCGCTGGACTTGGTAGTGTCTCAACCCGTGTGCACCGCCTCCTCTTCCAAGAAACCCTACTCCCATCTCCCTCTCTCCCAAAAGCCTTCTCCTCTTCACTACACCTTATCCACCCCTAATTTCTCACCTCTAGAGCTCACTTTTGCTTAGATCTACACCTAGATCTAAAACTTCCTCAAGCCACAAATCCGAAAAGAGAGAAGAAACCTCCCTATTCTCCCTTCCTTCTCCTCACTATTCCTACCCTCAAGATCCATTTCAACAAGAAACTCCTCAAAGCCTTGTACCATGTCGCAGATCTTGAAGAGGTTTCGTCGAGGAAGCGGTGGATCAGGCGAGGGAGACGCACCGGGAGGAGACAAGGGCAAGGGGAAGGCTTCATCATCTAAGGGCAAAGGAAAGTGGGTGGCACGCGACGAAGGTAACGAAAACAAGTTCAATATTATTTTTAAGAATCATGAGCAAAAAGCTAGATATGATATTCTTGTCGTTAGAAAAATCTTATGCACTAAATATATGGATCCCACTACTATGGATGTGCTAGGAATTAGAGATGACATAGATTGGATGATTAGGGCTTTAGATTGGAACGGTATAATGTACGCTCATGCACCGACTTACCCCCGCCTAGTTCTTGAATTTTTGAGCTTGATAGATATTAAATTTTCTTACGAGGGCGACTACGCAGGGTCATAACTTTTAGAATGATGAATAAAGAAGTTAGTGAACCTTTAGTGATTTTAGTGATTGTTTTGGGTTACCTATGTTGGATCGAAAGCGCTAGAGAGGGGGTTGAATAGCGCTCGTGGCTTTCACTCGTTTCGTATTCGAAAATCGTTCGAGAGTTTAAGCAGCGGAAATAAAACAACAGAAGAACAATCACACAGAGCGACCCAAGAATTTACTTGGTTCTGAGCCTAGGGCGACTCCTACTCCAAGGCCCGCGATCGTTGATCGCTTACTATGGGCAACAACTATATCACACAAAATATTTACAAATATGTATTACAAAAAGTGCAATAATAAAACCTTATACCGACGACAGTAATCGGAATCTCGGAGCTTCGGGTCATCGAGGACTTGCAGCAGCACTTCTGGGCGTATTTTGGAGCAGCACGTTGATGAAAGATCTCATTTTCACTGATGTTTTAAGGAGCTGCTCGAAGTCCTCTTTTATACAGTGCTGGAGGCGCCTCCAATACCATCCAAGGCGCCTCCACGCCTTCGAGTCAACCGCATTGATCACTGCTGAACTCGTCGAATCTTATCAGCTTGAAGGCGCCTCCATGACCGTCCAAGGCGCCTCCAATCCCTGGTCTAAGGCAACTTCAGTCCCCATGAAGGCGCCTCCAACTTATTTAGACAGCTGGCTTCGGCTTGCACCTGAGGCGCCTCCAAGCTCCATGGAGGCGCCTCGGACACTGTTAATCCGAGGTATAAGTTGCTTCTGTGTTCCCGCAAAATGTGTTAGTCCCAAACACATACCCTACAAAACAAAGTTAGCACAGAAATGATCGTCCGGGTTTGACTTCGAATTTCCAATCGGAAACCCTAGGTCGACCCGCCGCCTATTGTTCCCTCTACGGGGAACGCGTCCTCACTTACTCCACTCAGGAGAGTTACACGATGTCAGTCTAGTCCTCCGGACCAACTGGACTTTCTGCCTAGGGTTACCACCCCCTAAGACCTAGGGGTTACCACCCCTAGGGTTTTTCTCCACCTAGGGTTATCACCCCTAGGACCTAAGGTTATCTCCTTAGGATTTTCACTACCTAGGGTTACCACCCCCTAGGATTTTCACCACCTAGGGTTACCACCCCTTGGGACCTAGGGTTACCACCCCCTAGGGTTTTTCACCTGCCTAACCGCAGTTAGGACATTCCTGCAATCTCATTTAAGCACATTAGATAACAAGAAATCTTAACTTTGAATCCCTTTGCCATTATCAAAATTTAGGTTCGATCGTCAGATGCTTCCCGCACCAACAATCTCCCCCTTTTTTATTATGGCAACAAAGATTCAAAGTTAAGTAAAAGATAAAAACATCATGTATAAGGCTCCCCCTTAATGAGAGCTCTATTTTCTTATCACTTAATTCAATTTAGTACACTTAATTTGAATTTGTCCTACCCTTAATTTGAATTTGTCCTACTCTCCCCCTTTGCCATATATCAAAAAAGACTTTTGTAGAAAGAAGGAGACAAGTTGAAAGGTTTAAGTTCTAAAACCAATAAATTACGTTTTTAACCAAGCAATATTTCTAGTAGGTGTTACTTTAAAAATTACCTTAGTTTTGAAGAACTTAGTCAAGGTATGTGCAAAAAGGTAGGTTAAATTTTAAAATGATTTTCGAAAGGCAAGTTTCGAAAGTAGTAGGCTAAGTTTGCAAAAGAGAAATTTGGAAAGGCTTTTGTTGAGAAAATATTTTGTTAAATTTTTAAAGCCTTTTAAGAATCATTAATTTTGAATGAGTTTAAAAACTTCTGAAAAGTTGGGTTAACTTGCTACCTTAATTTTTGAAATAAAAGTGAAGAGGTTAATTTTGAAAACGACTATAGAAGTCAAATATTTTTTTTTAATAATTTGAAAATCTTTAAAGGCACGGGGGGAGCAGTAAGATTAAAGCCCTAATGTCCAAGCATGAGTTAAAAATGAATCAATTTCCTTTAGCAAGGTATCAGAGCCTTAAAGTGCAAGCTGAGTCGGTTTGGAATTTTAACAGTTTTCACTTGGTTAGTCAAGTTAAGTTAGTAATCCAGTTAGATTTGACTAGGTGGATCATTTAACTTGATTAATGTAGAGTTAGCTTTTAACGCCCAGACTCACTATGATGCACAGAGATAAGCATTCGAGTCCAGGTTGTACCCTATGCATCTCACGCGTTCTAAGTTTCTTTCAAACACAAACAAGTTATGCCTATGGTGTTTGTGAGATGCTTTAGCTGAAGCTAGGGGAGCATGATATCTAAGGGGGAAGATTCTAGGCTAAGTCCAAATTTTGAAAGATTAATAAGATTGGGATTTTGAAAACCTCATTTTTCCTAGAATTTTAACATTAGGTAATTTTTGAGAAAAAATTTAAAATTAGATATAGGAAATTTATTTGAAAGTCAAGATCTATTTTACCTAACACATTCCTACTTGTCTTCTAAGTGTACTGAACTCGAGTTCAGGTAAGGGTTTTGTGAAAATGTCAGCTAGGTTATATTTGGACTCAACATGGTTAAGTACAATTTCACCTCTAGCTACATGATCCCTTATAAAATGGTGTTTTACCTCTATGTGTTTAGTTCTAGAGTGGTGAATTGGATTTTGGTTAGATTAATTGAACTCATATTATCAATAAAGATTTTTGTATTTTTATATTCTAGTTGATAGTCTTTTAGTGTATGCATCATCCACAAATTGAGAAGCGCATTCTCCTAGGGCTATGTATTCAGTCAGTGGATAGAGCAACACAGTGTTGCTTTCTGCTTGACCAACTTACTAGGCAGACCTAGAATTTGACACTACCGCTTGTACTTTTCTATCTAGTTTGCACCCGGCATAGTCCGAATCAGAATAGCCAAAAGGTCAAAGGTGCATGCTCTAGGATACGAGTCCTACATTTAGGGTGCCCTTAATGTATCTAAGTATTCTTTTAGCACATGTTAGATGTAACTCTTTTGCACAGGATTGGTATCTTGCGCACATACCTACTGCAAATAGTATATCGGGTCGACTTGTAATTAGGTAGAGTAAGCTGCCTATTACGCTTCTATAGTGTTTTGGATCTACTGGTTTTCCTTATGGGTCAGCATCAATGTTGATATTAGTTGTCATTGGTGTATTTATAATTTTTGAATTTTCCATGCCAAAATTTTTAATTAATTCCTTGGCATATTTGGTTTGGTATATGCAAATTTCATCCTTTGTTTGCTTAATTTGTAGACCTAGGAAAAAGTTAAGTTCCCCTACTAAACTCATTTCAAACTCACTTTCCATTAAGTTTGTAAATTCTTTTAGAAATTTTGAGTTTGTTGATCCAAATATTATATCATCTACATAAATTTGAGCTATAAAAATATCTTTTTCTAAGGTTTTCACAAAAAGGGTTGGATCTACTTGGCCTTGGTGGAATCCTTTTCCTAAAAGATAATTAGACAGTCGTTTATACCAGGCTCTATGTGCTTGTTTTAGTCCATATAGGGCCTTTTTTAGTCTAAGGACATGGTTTGGATGCTCTAAGTCTTCAAATCTAGGGGGTTGACTAACATACACTTCTTCTTTAATAAATCCATTTAGGAAGGCGGATTTTATGTCCATTTGATAGAGCTTGAATCCTTTGTGTGCTGCATAGGCCAGCAACATCCTAATAGATTCAAGTCTAGCTACAGGAGCGTAGGTCTCATCATAGTCTAACCCTTCTACTTGATTAAACCCTTTAGCTACTAATCTTGTTCTGTTTCTAACTATTTCACCATGATCATTTAGTTTGTTTCTGAAAATCCATTTAGTATCAATTATAGTTTTATCAGTGGGTTTCGGTACTAAGTCCCAGACTTAGTTTCTTTCAAATTAGGCTAATTCTTCCTGCATTGCTAGTGTCTAGTCCGGATCGGTAGGGCTTCGTCTACAGTTTTGGGTTCAATTTCAAATATCAAGGCTATTTGGCTACTGTTTCTATAGGATGACCTAGTTTTAACTCCTAGAGATGGATTACCCAAGATTTGATCAGAAGGGTGATTTGTATTTGTTCTTGTTGGTCTTAAGTTTAGGTTAGTGATTGGTTCTTCGATTCATTGGGTTCGGGTTGAATTTCGTCATTTCTATATTTAGTGGGTTAATATTTTCTATATTATTTTCATTTGTTATAGTGGTTACTTTATTATCTTCATCAAATATTACATTTATTGTTTCTTCAACTTTTAGGGTATGTTTATTATACACTCTATATGCCCTACTAGTTGTTGAATACCCTAAAAATATTCCTGTGGTTGTTTTTGATGAAAATTTTCCTAAATAGTCTTTAGTGTTTAAAATATATATTTTACATCCAAAACTTTTAGATAATTTAAATTAGAGATTTTATTATAATATATTGCATAGGGTGTTTTGTTATGAGATTTGTTAACTAAAATTTGATTTTGTATATAACATGTTGTATTTATTGCTTTAGCCCGGAATTGGTTGGATAGCTTGTATTCGTTTAACATAGTCCTAGCGGCTTCTTGTAGGATTAAGTTTTTAAGCTCTACTAGGCCATTTTGTTGGGGTCATAAGGCAAGAGTATTCATGTTTATACCCATTAATTTCATAAAATTTCGTAAAGTTGTGATTTTCAAATCCCACTGTGGTCACTTCTAATTCTTTTTATTTGAGTGTCTTTTTCATTTTCTATTAGTTCGTAGAAGATTTTAAATACTTCAAAGGTTTTATCTTTAGTTTTTATAAATTTTATCCAAGTAAATCTTGAGTAATCATCGATTATTACTAAGCAATATTGATTTTTACTTAGTGACTTGCCTCCATGCGAATCAAACAACTGGGTGAAGGAGCTCAAGTATTGAGGTAGTTCTTGTAATACCCACTAAGCTTGTAAGATAAGTATATGAATGTGGGATTTTTCCTTAGAAAAATAATAGGAAGTGAGTTGAAGCCAAAAAGAAATAAAATGAAATAAAAAGAAGAGGAGGTCAATGATTGAACCTTGAACCTCTTATATTATAATTCATAGAGTTAATTAGTAGAAACCAATTGGGATAGAGAGAAGATATTGATAGCAAAGGAGGGAAACTCATGATAAAGGTAAGAGTAAAAGCTAGCCAAAAGAAAACAAGAAAAGAGCAAGAGAAAGGCAACTTGCCTTCCTCCCTTTCTCTCCCTCTTCCTCTTTGATTTTGCCGAAAACTTAAAGAGGGATTAAGGGGATTCATTCCCCCTTATTTTATCATGAATGGTGAGAATAAATAGAAAATAAAATAAATGTAAGAAAAATAGAAAATGGGTTAAGGGAGAAGGAAAGCAAAAATCAATTTTGCTACTTCTTCCCCCTTAACATAAAAGGGAGCAAGAAAAGAGAAAACTATTTTTCTCTCATTTTCTCTCATTCATCCTCTCCCTCACCGAGAATACCATAGTCCCCTCTCCTCCATCTTCGGCCCCAAAGCCAAGTTTTCTCCTAAGAAAGCTAAAGATACAAGGAGGACTTAGCAAAGGAATCAAGGGAAAGGAACTAGAAGAAGAGGCTACTTCTTCTTCACCATACCTTAGATCCACAAGCGAAAAGGATGTAAGCTTCCCCTCACCTGTGGTACAAGGCTTTTATGTGATTTTCGGATTCTATAAGGATTAGAAAACCTAGAAAAGAATTTAAGAAAATTCGGCTAAAGAAAGGGTTTTCAAATCTAGGATGGTTTAAACAAGTCTTTATTTCATGATATTCTTTCTATGCTATGTAGGAAGGATTTTCTTCATGTTTTTATACTTGAATGATGCTTGATCAGAGGAGTACCTAACCCTAGAATTTCGGCCAAAAATATGTTAAGGAGGTTAGGGAAAAATATTGTTTAACTAAACTAGTACAAAATTTCTCCCATGAACTACTAAGGGTTTTTATTGGTTTTCTTGCTTGAAAGTTACTTGCAACCAAAGAAATCCACTTATATGTTTCGGCCAAGAAAAGGTCTTAGGGTTAGGAAGATCTTTAAATTTAAATAACCATGTTTGTATGATAGAATATAGAGTTCTCTTAAAGAATTGCATGTTGTACATTGCTAGAAATTCATGAACTCTTATTTTAGATTTTCGGCCATGATAAGATGGATAGTTTAGAAAAACTTGAACAAAATTCTAATATGCTCAAGACCTCTGTGATATTATGATATGAAAGTTGTTTAATGCTCTTATGTTTAAATTGAGTATAGAAAATTAGTTACATGATATATGACATGTAAGATCACAAGGGTCCTAGCTTGTTTATGAACCAACTTTGTATATGATGTTCTTAGTAATTTTTGCCATGAAACTTACTTAGGTTTTCCATGCTTTAGGCCACTTAAAACCTAGTTTAGAGATTGGTAGGTTTCGGCCATAAGGAAAAATAAAAGAAAAAGGGAAAGAAACCTAGGAAGCCTAAGACACAATTCACATGTATGTTTAATATGCTTGTCTTTATACATGCTATGAAACTTGTATAATTTCTCATGCTTTTAGGCTATTTGAAGCAAGTTTATATTCTGTGAGTTTCGGCCAAGTAGGGTTTAAAAGACCTAGAGACCTTAGAAATGAAACCATATGTGTTAAAAGTGCTTCTTATGAAAATATGATAAGGTGTTGATTGTGTCACATATTTGTATAATTTTTCCATGACCTAAATGGATCATTGTGTGTTTCGGCCATGAAGGGATAAATGCCCTAGAAACCCTAGAACAAAAATTAAATATGCTTATGTCACTCTACATGAAATATGATAAGTAGAAAACCAAGTTCTCATACTATATGTTGTTTAGTGACCTAAATGAGGCTAGGGTAAGTTTCGGCCATACCTATTGTATGATGTCTTGTTATAAATTTATACATGATGTTAGTTCAAGTTCACATGCTTGTATGTTTGTTTTTAGCCCTAATGAATACTTGTTAAAAGATTGACCAAGACATACGTTAAGGGCTTGAAGGACTTAGGAACTAGCTCAATATGCTTACTATGTTACTTGAAAAAAATGCTATAAATATGGTTTAAGGTTTCCATGCTTTCATGACATTTGGGACCTTGTTTATATACTGATAGGGTTCGGCCACATGAGTTTAAGGACTTGGAGAACTTAGAAACCAAGTTAATCATGCTTATAATGCTTCCTATGAAATTTATGTGATGATGATTTAGGGTTCACATGCTTGGAGGTTGTTTTTACCTAAATTGAGACCTAAGGGGGTTCGGCCATGATAGGAACCCAAGGGTTTAGGAAGCTTAGAACCCAAGTTAACTATGTTACCATGTTTCTTATGATATTATAATCACATGATATACCCTTATGCTTAACCATGTATGCTTATGATTTATACCTTTTATGAGATGATATGTGGATAGGGATATGCATGTTTTAATGATATGCTATGTGCTTAGAATATGCATGTTTTTATGATATTCTATGTGAGTAGAAATATGCATGCTTTAATGATAGGCTATGTACTTAGAATATGCATGTTTTTATGATGTGCTATGTGTTTAAAATATGCCTACTTTTTCTTATGACATGATGTATGCCTAAGTGATGCATACTTTTTATGATATGATGTATGCCTAAGTGATGCATACTTTCTTATGACATGATGTATGCCTAAGTGATGCATACTTTTTATGATATGATGTATGCCTAAGTGATGCATACTTTCTTATGACATGATGTATGCCTAAGTGATGCATACTTTTTATGATATGATGTATGCCTAAGAGATGCATACTTTTATGACATAATGTATGCCTAAGTGATGCATACTTTTATGCTATGCTATGTGACTAAATGATGCATTTTTATACATGCTATTTTACTTTGTAAGGCTTGTACCAAGGGTGGACTCCTAATCAGTCCCTAGGCCTTGCTTTGTGATCTAGGCTAAGCCTTGCTTTGTGATCTAGGCTAATAAGGGATGGGCTCCTTAGTACACCCCTAGGCCTTGCTTTGTGATCTAGGTCAAGCCTTGCTTTGTGATCTAGGCTAATAAGGGATGGACTCTTCAAATACGCCCCTAGGCCATGCTTTGTGATCTTGACCTAGTTCCTAGTATGATTCAAGACTTGCTACCTTGGATATACTTAGGACGCGCGCATCTATGTTATGTATGTATGGTACAAGCCGGGGCCCTAAATATGTTGATATTATGTTCAAGTATATATATATGTAAGAAGAAAATGGTTTTAAAAGATCATGAGACATACACATGTTTTTCGGATACATGTTTTTAAAATCATGATGCATATAATCTATGATTATGTTGTGTTGAGGCTATGATTTAAGATATGCCATGATATGATTATGTTATGTTTCATGCTATGTTTTAAGAGATGATATGCCATGATATGATTATGTTATGTTTCATGCTATGTTTTAAGAGATGATACGCCATGACATGGTTATGTTATGTTTCATGCTATGCTTTAAGAGATAATATCCCATGACTAGTTATAATGTTTGTTATGTTGCATGATATGCTTAAAGAGTATGATATGTTATGCCATGACTAGTTGAGATCATGTTAAGTTGAGACATTATTTGATTATGTACTGATTGTTGGTTTTAGTGAGTAGGAAAGGAACTTACTGAGCCATGAGTGCTCATAGCTTACTTTCCTTGTACCACAGATAAAGGAAAAAGCTGGATGAGTTAAAGGAGCAGCAGGAGGGGCAACGAAGATGTGTGTGGCGGTGGCTAGGCAACTAATCAAGAACCTGCTTTAAAACCTTTAAGAACTATGCTTTGGTTTTGTGAAATGTAATACAATATGGGTGACTTGATGTTAAGTTTTTATTTATTTTGTTATCATGTTATGAAACCATGTTAGTGTAGTTCGGTTTTAATTAAGTTAAGAAAAATAATTTTAAGTCTTCCGCTGTAATACGTACGTAGAGTATCGTAGCCCCGTCCCTTGTTGATAGCAGGGAGGGCGGGCGTTACAGTTCTGTCTAGGTTGGTTAACTTATGGTTTGACTTGGTTTGTTTACCTTGTTGACAAGCATTACAGGTTGAGTTTTCAATAATTTTTAATTTGGGCAAACCTCTAACTAGACTATTTTGACTCATTTTCGAAATGAGTCTAGTGTGAGTGTGACCTAGTCTTCTGTGCCACAACTCAGTTTCCTTTTGTTATGTTAAAAAACATTTTATTGAAGATATTGGTAGGTTTATGGTGTAGACATTATGTCACGCCCCGGAGGAGTCTCTGTCCGAAGAAATTTCGACAGCATCTCCCCTGTACGGCGGACAATCTGAAACTTTTCTACAAGCACTATATACCTCAGCCACATGCGGCTGGAATAATAATAGAAATAAAACAAACATATACATAATCATCACACGCAGTTAATATAAATTTCAGCCTCTGGCTGACACAACCACGCAGTAATAAGAGGACTCGAAATCAACCCTACTCAACTACACTCGTAAAACTCAAATACGAAGAACTCACCTCTTCTGCCGTCTAGGCAGGCATGTAGTAGAATAAATCCAAATCATACCAAATAAATCCATCAAACGATAAGGATCCATCGACAGGTACAAACCATACAATATCCAAGTATCAAATCAACCAAGTCTAAAACATAGTCAAATGAGAAGCATAAACAAAACCAAAGATAACTATAGCTGGTGGTCTGCAGGGGACTAGCAACTGGAACTCTCTCGTGACAGCATCAACCTGAAAATGACAACAATGGAGGCGAGGTGAGTCCAACACTCAGCAAGTACAACTGATATGCAAAGTAAGGAAATAACATCTAGCACTAATCATGCGTACAGTCTCCTGATAAAAATAAAGGTAAATGCAACTCGAAGTAAACAGGAGAGAAACTGTACTAACCAGGACCTGGGTATAAGGACAAACAGTCCGAAAGGTATAAAAGACCTGTATGCATGTCAAACATAGGTATCCAAACAATATGCAGCATATAAATGCAGCAAACACAAACACAAGCAATAAATGCATCATGCATATGATGCCAATGTCATGGTCACCCCTGACGCCAGTCAGCCAACTCACAACAGAAGTGGGACCGAGTGGGTAGGGCTGTGACGACCGTGCACTCTGCATCACTACTCCTGATGAGTGACCGAGTGGACGGGATGCTGTCGAAGTACACACATACTCCTACCCCAAATCATAAATGGGGGAGCGCAATGCTCTCATCTCCCAGACACGATGACGGGAGGGTCCCTAACGCTACATCAGGCACACTACCCATGAGCGGACCAACGGAGCACCGGAAGAGCAAACTGACGTGCTACCACGCTGCGTCACGCTACCCCTGAGCGTCAACAATGGAGCACCGAACAGTGATGAAACTGGCGATGTGCTCGACAATAATGGAGCAATCTATCACACAGCATGCAGTCATGTGAATGGTGCATGATACTAAGCATGGCAATATACTATACCAATCTATGGACATATAATGATGTGCACCATAGTGAACAAATCATATCAAAGTACACTGATCAAATAAGGTATCAAACCTAGGTCCTGAACAGGGTGAAATATGGTTATATCACTACCTCTATGAGCATGTGTAATCAGGTACATAACAACACGAAATGCAAACCAAACAATCAATCAAGCAGGTAACTGGTAATCGGGTAGTGATTAACCGAAACAAATGAGGAACACAATTAATGCAACTTGTTAATTTCATTGCTATGCATATCAAAGACAATAAGTCAAAAGTACCCGCCTCTGACAAAAGAAAGGTCCAAATTCCGACTCCGAGATACTCATCTCGCGTCAAAGTCCTGTATCAATACGACATACAGGTTTAGCTAAGTATATACAAATTAATTAGCTAAATCGAATCCCTGAAATCTAACTTAAATACAAACCCAATTTATAAACCTCAATTGGATCATCAATTAACTTATCCAAATGGAATACAATAAATACATTTATCAATCTAATATCAATTAATCAACTGGTACTATCCATTACTATTAATGAAATTCAATGTAGAATGGAATCACCTCTAAACTCACCTAAAACTGGATGTATCACTTTTAAATCCAAGGTCGAAGAATTTTCAATTGACACAGCTGAAAACCTTGCTGCCGGAAACTAAAAACAATTAGCACATGATCCAACTACAAGAGATGGTTGCTACTGGAATTAGAACAAGTGACTTCACTGCTAGGGCACGGGTTAGAAGCTTCAGCAGTAGGGAACTAGGGCCCAGGTGAGCAAGCAATGATATAGGGTTCGGCTGGCCGGCAATAGAGCGAACGACGATGACACTGTGCAGAGGAGCAGCGGCGGCAGTACACCCAACTAGGGCACGAAAGTAGGCCGTGAGAGTTGGCTCGGCAGCACAGAGGGAAGGAGGATGGCGCTAGAGAAGTGTGAAGGCTTTGCTCGGTTGTGCTCGCACATCACCGGCGCTTGGACAGGAAGAAGAGGAAAGGCGGCGTCACTGCTCCCTGTGGCGGCTGCGGCAGAAGGAAGGCTAGGGCACAGAGGAGAGACCGGCGTCGCGGGCAGAAGGTCGGCGCTAGGGCTCCTATGGCCGGCGGTATCTCGGGAAGAAGAAGAAGAGAGCAGGGTCGGCTCTGTGAGTTGCAGCCGTCGGCGGATCTAGGGCACAAACGGCGTCACTCGGCTGCGGAGAGGGAGAAAGGAAGTGCCGACTTCCCTTGGTTCGGAAGCCTAAATCGCAAGGTAGGGGAAGCAACCGCCGCGTGCGTTGCCGGTTAGGGCTTCGGCGTTGGGCACGCGGAGAAGAAAAAAAGGAACGGGCACGGGTTCGGCGGATGAGGAAAATAAAAGGAAAAGGAAAAAAAAGAACTAAATATATAAACTTCTCCTCACTTAAATGGGGTAGCCTAAACAGGCTCTCCCAGACCCCATTTTTTTTATCCCCGTTAACTCGTCCGTACGAACTCCGAAAAATTCCCAAAAATTTTGAAAAATTCCCTTATTAATATTCGCCTATTTCCGGTATTTTACATTCTCCCCTACTAATAAAAATTTGGTCCCCAAATTTCGTTATCTACCATCAGCAAGTACTAACAACAGATATAAAGTATAAATGCTGAACGGTAAACTAAATCACATACTTCATGTGAAAAGATGAGGATATCGAGCTCGGATAGTATCCTCGAGCTGTCAAGTAGCCTCCTCGTCCGAATGATGCTGCCATCCGACTTTAACAAGCCGAATAGTCTTGTTCCGCAACTGACGCTCTTTCCGGTCGAGAATCCGTACCGGAACCTCCTCATATGTAATGCTAGGCTGAACTGGAACTGGAATATCTGCCAGCACATGTGTCGGGTCATGTATGTATCTCCTCAACATCGATACGTGGAATACATCGTGAACGCCTGACAGGGACGGTGGTAGTGCCAGTCTGTAAGCTACCGCTCCGATCCTCTCCAAGATCTCGAAAGGGCCAATGTACCGCGGAGCTAGCTTACCTCTGAGGCCAAATCTCTTCACCCCTTTCGTGGGTGAAACTCAAATACATGGTCGCCCAAAGAGAACTCTAGTGGTCTGTCTCCGATCCGAGTAACTCTTCCGCGGTCTCGCGCCCGACATCCTCCGTCTCATAGTACGGACCAACTCGCATCCCGCTGAACTCTATGAGGTCCCAACAACCGGGCCTTCCAACCTCATCCTGAGGGACGGTGTCCGATAAGGTCTACCATACAACGCCTCAAACGGCCATCTGGATAGCCGAATGAAAGTCGTTGTTGTAAGTAACTCTACCAACCAGATGGTCCTCCCAATCGCCCAAATCCATAACACATGACCTCGCAGATCCTCTAAAGTCTGAATGGTCCGCTCTAACTATCCATCCGTCTGCGGATGGAAAGTTGTATCAAAACGAGTTGTGTGCCCAAGGCCTCTGTAGACTCTACCAGAAACGAGACGTGAACCACGGATCTCTATCCGAAATGATACTCAAAGGAACACCATGTAGTCCGATAATCTCCCGACAATACAGATCCGCCAATCGATCCAGGGAATCATCCTCCGGATCGCTAAGAAGTGCGATCAACGATACCCAAATCGCGCCATGGCCTCGTCGTGTCCTCGGCAACCCACCACAAAGTCCATGGTAATGTGATCCCACTTCCACTCGTGAATAGGAATCCGCTGAAGTACTCGAGTGCTCAGCCTTCACCTGCCGACAAACAAGACATCTAGCTACGAAATCCACGATGTCTTTCTTCATACCGCTCCACCAAGAGAACGCCTCAAGTCTCGATACATAGGTCCCACCGATGGATCGGAATCGAGAGCTGTGCCTCCCGGAGTAGCTCCCTGAAGACCGGATGAGACCGAGGTACGCATAATCCTCGGAAGTATATGATACCCTCCTCGTCTCGTGTAAACTCGGTCTGCTATCCGATCGCTAATGAACTGCAAATGCTGATCACCAGCCTGTGCCTCTCGGATCTTCGTCCTGATCGACGACTGAGCAACCATAGTAATAAGAATACCCTGCTCTGTAGATCCCTGCTCCTCAAGGTCTAACTTAGAAAAACTCTGAATCAAGTCCGTGACTGAAGTCCGGTGGCAAGCCAAAGTCCCTCTGGACTTCCTGCTGAGTGCATCTGCAACCACATTAGCTTTCCCCGGGTGGTAGCTAATGGTACAATCGTAGTCCTTCAGGAACTCCATCCATCTCCTCTGTCGGAGATTAAGCTCCTTCTGAGTGAAAATATATTTGAGACTCTTATGATCAGTGAGAATCTCAAATGTAATACCATATAAATGATGCCGCCAAAGCTTCAGAGCAAAGATGATGACAGCTAACTCCAAGTCATGAACTGGGTAGTTCTTCTCATGCTCCTTCAGCTGACGAGAAGCATAAGAGACTACTCTGCCGTGCTGCATCAGAACCCTGAAGAGACGCGTCGGTGTAGAGTACAAATCCGTCCTCTCCAGAAGGTAAAACCAAAACTGGAGCCGACACTAATCTCCGCTTCAGCTCCTGAAAGCTGGTCTCGCAATCCTCGGACCACGTGAACTTCACGCCTTTCTTGGTAAGGCATGTCAGTGGCATAGCAATACGCGAGAAACCCTCGACAAAACGTCGGTAATATCCGGCCAAACCCAGAAAACTACGGATCTCCTGAACTGACTTCGGTTGCTCCCAACCGGTGACAGCCTCGATCTTCTGAGGATCAACTGAAATACCTCTGCTCGAGACTGTTGGTGCAACCTTAGGTTAAGGTTAACCTGGTTGACCCGACTCGAGGTGACTTGACTCGAGTTGTATTTTGATGTTTGACTTGGGAAGATTGTCGGTGCAACCTCAGGTCAAGGTTGACCTAGTTGAGTTGCATGTTGATGTTTGACACTCGTGAGAGAGTTCTATTCTTGATATGGGACAAGAATAGATGTTTGGGAGATTATTGGTGCAACCGTAAGTCAAGGTTGACTTGGTTGACCTGATTCGGGAAAAAGTCCAAGTATGGAGACTTGGCACTGGAGAAGTCCAAGCAGGGAGCTTGACACGAGGGAAAGTCCTAACTGGGATGTTAGGCAGTTGGAAAGTCCTGGTGAGTGAAGTGCAAAGGAAAGTCCTAACTGGATGTTAGGGATGGAAAGTCCGTCAGAAGTTGTAGGGAAAGTCCTAACTGGATGTTAGGCGCTTGAAAGTCCCGTGAGTGAAGCGGGGAAAGTCCTAAGCGATGTTAGGCGCTTAGAAAGTCCCGTGAGTGAAGTCGCAAGGAAAAGTCCTAACGGGATGTTAGGCGGTAGAAAGTCCGTGAGTGGAGCCGGGCAAGCAAAATCCGGATGGATCAAGGGTGATCGGACATCCGGTGGGACTAAGTGGGTCAAAAGGATTGACCGGACACTTAGCGGAGAGTGCTGGTCAAGGGAGTGACCGGATGTTAGATGATGTACCAACAGTCAAGGTTGACCGGATGTTGGTGTGGAAGCCTTAGGTTTAGGGTCGAGAAGTTTGGATCGGGCCAGATCGATCCAATGATACATGGCTCATCCGACGGCCGGTGACCGATCGCTGACCGATCAAGATGTTATCGATGGTTATCTCGACGGCCCGGAGACCGATCGAAGAAGATCGCGGCAAACTAAGAAGCCTCGATCGGTCCACGGACCATCGAGTTTCGATCGGTCCGTGGACCGATCAGAGTTTCGACGGTCCATGGACCGATCGAGACCAATGAAGCGGTTGCTTTTTCGATCGGTCCGCACCGATCAGATGCCTCGATCGGTCCACGCACCGATCGTGGTTCTAGCTGCGGCAACGGCCAGTTTCTTCGCCGCTACGCTTTCTTCGCAGTATAAAGTGGTCGAGGGCCGCCGCCGATGTGTCTCTTCTTCACTTTGCTTGGCCGCTAAGCTTGTCACGAGCTTTGTTGAGCCGCTTGAAGCTCAGTGAGCTTCTTCCTTCTACGGACCACCGAGCCGCCGTGGTTGGCGCCCGGAAGTCGCTGTTCTTCAACAATGACAAGAAGGCAAGGGTTGTTTACATTTGCTATGTATTTACCTCTTGTTTCTCTTGTATTTGTATTCCTTGTATTCTATCTTGTTGTTTGAGTTATTGTGGCGAGGTTTCTCCACCCACAAGGAGTATCTATTAGCGGGTTTCCGGGACTCATCCACCGACGGATTGATTGCTCGTCTTACGGACACGCCGAGGAGTAGGAGCATCATCTCCGAACCTCGTACATAGCCGTGTTAAGGTTTGATATTCTTCCTTCGCTTTCTAGTTTATTTTTCCGCTGCGCTAACAAGGAAGAAAGCGAGCATTTGGGGCGGCTATTCACACCCCCTCTAGCCTCTAAGGATCCTAACAAGTGGTATCAGAGCGAGGTCGCTCTTCGCCGGATTAACACCCGAGGGAGCACAAGCTAGAGATGGATCAACTCGGAGATGACATCACCATTCCACCCTTCTACGATCGCGACGACTTCGCGTTTTGGAAGGTAAGAATGAAATATTTTCTTATGACTAATCTTGAGAATTGGAGTTGTGTCTAATTAGGTTTCAAGCCTCCGACGGACAAGAAAGGAGAAACCCTAGAGAAGAAGGAGTGGACCAAGGAACAAGTCCACAAATCCCTAGTCAACGATGAGGTATTGAAGATTTTTGAATTTTCTTTACCTAATGATGTTTTGTGTAAGATAGGTGGATACAACAATGCCAAGGAGTTGTGGAACAACTTGGCTAAGTTCCATGAGGGGAACTCCACTTCAAGCCATGAAGAGGAGTCAAGTGAGCCAAGTAGCTCACTTCATGGAGATGTGGATTTAGAAGTTGAGGGACACTCAACATCTAAAGAAGAAGAGGAGGAGAGTTCTTCTTCAAGTTCGGAGCAAGAAGAAGCTTCTACCTCCGGAAGGGATGAAGGAGAGAGCGTTCATCCATCCTCACCTCTAGGTAACTCAAGCCATTTAGTTTCTAGCAAATTACACATAATGTGCTTTGAGTGTAGGGAATTTGGGCACTACAAGAGTAAGTGTCCAAAGAGGATTAGAAAGACTCCACCGGCGCCAAAGGTCAAGAAAGTCGGAGTCCCGATACGCAAAGGCAAAGAGCACGTGGTGTGCTTTCAATGCAATCAAAGGGGACACTATAGGAGTCAATGTCCGAGGGGGAGACAATCTCACAAGGACAAGAGACCGAGCACGTCCATAGGGGGAGCTAAGGTAAACCCTAAGGTAATCTCTAAGGCTCATTTTTGCAATTCAAATAGAACACATGCTAGTAGTTTGATTGCAATTGTCAAGAATGATAAGCATGTTAACCTTGGAAATCAATACATGTGTTTAGGTGCTAAACATGTTAACTTAGATAAGGATAATACTAGGAAGGCCAACTCTAGGATTAACTCATCTAAGGCTAAGGAAAACCTAGGTAGAAATCCCAAGAAGACTAGACACATGCCTAGGAATATCTCAAGAGAAAATGACAAATTAACACTTGAGGTATTAGAGAGGGAAAATCAAGTCTTGAGGTCAAGACTTGATAATTTAGAAAAGGCTCTTAAAAACATGGAGAAGTCATCTCTAGGGTTTAAGAGTCGAAAACCCAAGTCCAAGGACAAGAAAGGTTTGGGTCACAAACCTAAGTCCCAAGTGGTCAAGCCCACTTATTATAGTGTTCCATTCGATTATGGAACAAAGCCTAGGGCTAGGAAGACCACCACCAAGGTCACAAGGGGAGTCACCCCTAGAGTTGATCTTGATGAGTCCCAAATGACCAAGGCTTCAAAGCCTAAGAGGGTCATTAGGAGGGTTGCTAGGGAAGTCATCCCTAGTGAATATTTAGTGAACCCAATGAGCTCACATAGATATTGGGTTCCTAGGAGCATTCTCTCTACCTCATAGATGGATTAGAGAGTGTCAACTCCGATTAGAAGGGTAGTTAGCCCAACTTTGAGGAAATTGACACTCAAGGAGCATTTTCAAGGTTTTGTTAACCTTTGAAAATGAAATAGAATTACTAGTTACTCCTTGAAGAGCTAAATGTGCCTAATGGTGGAAATATCATTTTTAATCTTAAGTGGCACAATTTGAGGAAAACCTAGAGAAATACCATAATTGGGATTTTGGTTTCTCTTAGGGATATAAGGGCAATCTAGGATTAGATGTTAAATTAGCTAAGTGATTAAGGATACTTAGATAGGTAATCTAGGTATTTCATTTGTGCTAACTTACCATGATTGTTTGCCATATGCCATGTCATGACATCATATTTAATTTATGATCATTTGAAATGTCATGATAATGATTAGGTTATTTATATGTCATGCTTTATTTAAGTTTTCAAACTTTATGCCATGACATCATGACATTGGCACATGTTTTTACTTATGATATCATTTTATGTCATGTCATCATCTCTTGCATTATAATCAATGAAATTGATTTGAGGACAAACACAATTTGATATTGAGATCAAATTGGTGTTTAGAAAATGCATGAGAACTTAGCCTAAGATGACCTAAACCCATATCTCACATCAAAATTGACTTGGATGTGTTTGATACACTTTAGATGTGTGTGAGATATTAGGATCATGAGTTAGGATCAAGGTGCATAGTTCTTGTACCTAGATGAGCCTAATTCAAGAAATTGGGGATCATAGGGAAAGCTTATGTACAAGTCATATAGCCCAAAGATTGTGGTCCCAAATTAAAGGGTTTAAAATCATTTCAAAATTGATTTGAAAAACCTTGATGAAGCTTTTCTAGTGATAGCATTCATCATTGAGCGAATTGATACAAAGTTGAGGTAAACTTGAACTATTTCAAAGTTTTTGAACTTTGTATCAAGATTTGAAAATGGAAGTTATTTTCAGATAAAACTATTTTTCCATGATAGTATGTGGTATGAGGAATGTATCCTCAAATTTTCATAATTTTTCGAATTTTCTGTGATTTTCTAGAGGTTTCTGAATTTCGGAAGGAGAAAAATCAGAAACTTCTGATATGTGGACCGATCAGAAGGGAGTCCGATCGGTCCAGGTATGTGTGGATCGGTCACCGTGACCGATCCAGAGGGGTCCTGATCGGTCCGGTGACCGATCAGGGCGTGCCGAATTTCTGATTTTTCAGCTGTTGTCTGAAATTTCAGTTATGGAAATGGTGTTTTTGGATTTCTAAAGGTTTGGAACTCACAAAGACATTGTTGGTGCAATGGTCAAGGGGGAGTTGACCTTTAGGGGGAGTTTTACCTAATTGTCAAGGGGGAGTTGACTTTTAGGGGGAGTTTTTACTCCTTAAGACTTTTGAGGATTAGTGATATGGGATTATCACTAAGTTGATTGTTGAGTTTAGTATCAAGGGGGAAATTAAGAGTTTCAATGAAAGGTATGGGACTTTCATTAGGAAGAAACTCTTGACCTTGATACCCTCCTTTTCTTTTTGATGTGTGTCAAAAAGGGGAGAGTGTTCATTGGAGAATTATTGGAGAACCCAAGTTAGGTTATCGGGTTAACCTAAGCTAGGGGAAGAATGTCAAGGAATGTTCAAGGAAGAACATTGGAATTCTTTTTGATGTATGTCAAAAAGGGGGAGAATTATTGGAGAACCCAAGTTAGGTTATCGGGTTAACCTAAGGGGAGAATGTCAAGAAATGTTCAAGGAAAGAACATTGGACATTGGAAGATGGTTGGAAAACCTAAGTTAGGTTATCGGGTTAACCTAACTTGATTATGGGTTTTGTCAAACATCAAAAAGGGGGAGATTGTTGGTGCAACCTTAGGTCAAGGTTGACCTGGTTGACCCGACTCGAGGTGACTTGACTCGAGTTGTATTTTGATGTTTGACTTGGGAAGATTGTCGGTGCAACCTCAGGTCAAGGTTGACCTAGTTGAGTTGCATGTTGATGTTTGACACTCGTGAGAGAGTTCTATTCTTGATATGGGACAAGAATAGATGTTTGGGAGATTATTGGTGCAACCGTAAGTCAAGGTTGACTTGGTTGACCTGATTCGGGAAAAAGTCCAAGTATGGAGACTTGGCACTGGAGAAGTCCAAGCAGGGAGCTTGGCACGAGGGAAAGTCCTAACTGGGATGTTAGGCAGTTGGAAAGTCCTGGTGAGTGAAGCCAGGCAGTGGAAAGTCCTAACTGGGATGTTAGGCAGTTGGAAAGTCCTGGTGAGGTAAGCAAGGGAAAGTCCTAACTGGATGTTAGGCGTTGGAAAGTCCGGTGAGTGAAGCCAGTGGGAAAGTCCTAACTGGATGTTAGGCGGTTGGAAAGTCCTGGTGAGCCAGGAAGTGGAAAAGTCCTAACGGGATGTTAGGCGTAGAAAGTCCTGAGTGGAGGCCAGGCAAAAATCCGGATGGATCAAGGGTGATCGGACATCCGGTGGAAAAGTCTAAGTGGGTCAAAGGATTGACCGGACACTTGGGAGTGCTAGCAGTCAAGGGAGTGACCGGATGCTAGATGATGTACCAACAGTCAAGGTTGACCGGATGTTGGTGTGGAAGCCTTAGGTTTAGGGTTGAGAAGTTTGGATCGGGCCGCAGACCGATCCAATGATACATGGCTCATCCGATCGGTCCGTGACCGATCGTGACCGATCAAGATGTTATCGATGGTTATCGATCGGTCCGGAGACCGATCAAAAGATCGGTGGCAAACTAACAAGAAGCCTGATCGGTCTACGGACCGATCGAAGGTTTCCGATCGGTCTGCGGACCGATTAGGAGTTCTGATCGGTCCATGGACCGATCGGGGACGAACGAGCTTCTTTCCGATCGGTCCGCATCGATCAGATGTTACTGATCGGTCCACGCATCGATCAGGTTCTAGCCGCCAGACGCAACGCCAGTTTCTTCGCTTTACTGCTTTTCTTCGCAGTATAAAGGGGTCGAGGGCCGCCGATGTGTCTCTTCTTCATCGTGCTTGGTGCCGCTAAGCTTGCCGCCGAGCTTTGTTGAGCCGCTTTGAAGCTTCGTGAGCTTCTTCCTTCTACGGACTCAATCGAGCCGCCGTGGTTGGCGCCCCGAAGTCGCTTCTTCAACAATGACAAGAAGGCAAGGGTTGTTTACATTTGCTATGTATTTACCTCTTGTTTCTCTTGTATTTGTATTCCTTGTATTCTATCTTGCTGTTGCGAGTTATTGTGGCGAGGTTTCTCCACCCACAAGGAGTATCTATTAGCCGGGTTTCCGGGGACTCATCCACCGACGGATTGATTGGGTTCGTCCACCTTACGGACACGCCGAGGAGTAGGAGCATCATCTCCGAACCTCGTACATAGCTGTGTTAAGGTTTGATATTCTTCCTTTCGTTTCTAGTTTATTTTTCCGCTGCGCTAACGAATTGTAGGAAGAAACGAGCGATTTGGGGCGGCTATTCACACCCCCCCCCCTCTCTAGCCTCCGTACGAAGGATCCTAACAGAGACCACATGTCCCAGAAAACCGACTGAGGATAGCCAGAACGTACACTTGTTGAACTTCGCGTACAGCTGATGTCGTCGAAGAATCTCCAAAACTGTGCAAAGATGCTGTGCGTGCTCCTCCTCGGAACGAGAGTAGACCAATATGTCATCAATGAAGACGATAACAAACTGATCCAAATACTCCAGAAAGATGCGGTTCATCAAGTCCATAAACACCGCTGGAGCATTGGTAAGCCCAAATGGCATTACCAAAAACTCATAATGACCTTATCTGATACGAAAAGCTGTCTTCTGAATATCTGAGTCTCTGACTCTCAGATGATGATATCCGGATCGCAGATCAATCTTAGAATACACTGAAGTACCTCTGAGCTGATCAAACAATTTCTCGATCCGTGGTAAAGGATATTTATTTCTGACGGTCACTGCATTCAGCTGTCTGTAGTCAATACATAACCTCATGGTGCCGTCCTTTTTCTTGACAAATAATACCGGAGAACCCCATGGAGAAACACTAGGGCGAATAAATCCCCTATCCAAAAGCTCCTGGAGTTGAACCTTCAGCTCGTTCAACTCTTTTGGTGTCATACGATAAGGAGCTTTCGATGTCGGCGTGGTCCCCGGAATCAACTCAATAGCGAACTCGACTTGCCTTCTGGGAGGCAAACCAGGTAGCTCCTCTGGAAACACATCCAGGTACTCACAGACTACAGGAACGTCGGAGAGCTGCGAACTACTGCTGTCCTCAGTACTAATCAAAGATAACAGAAAACCCTGACAGCGATGTGACAGCAGCTTCTGAGCCTGAATTGCCGAAATAATCGATATGCCGTCATCTCTGATGCTAGTGAAATCCCACGAGGGTTGGTTCGGAGGTCGGAAGTTGACCACCCTCGTCTGGCAATCAACGGTAGCATGATATACTGACAGCCAATCCATGCCAAGTATGATATCAAACTCGACCATCTCCAATACTAGAAGATCTATCGTAAGTATCATGTTGCCAAAGTCTAACGGGCAACCTCTGACCTCCTGGGTGACGTCTAAAGTATCACCGGACGGTAGGGAGACAGTCAATCGCTGCAGTCTAACAGTAGGTAATCTACCAATCTCCCGCATAAAGGTACGGGATATAAAAGAATGCGAGCTACCAGTATCAATCAATATATCAGCGGTAAATGCATAAATGGAAATCATACCGCGGAAAACGGATCTGTCGGCTCGCTGCGCATCCTCTCTAGTAATCGCATGAACACGTCCAGTCTCTGGCGGAGGAGGAGGTGGTAACGCTACCAGCGGCTGCTACGGCTGGGCATAAGCCTGCCACTGAGGCGCTGCTGGATAATGTGCCACAGAAGACTGAGAAGGCGGCGACTGATACTGTGCCGTTGGCTGAACTGAGTCTGGTACTGGCCTAGAGGCTGAGGCTACATCTGATACTGCCCCTGCGTCGCATAATAAGGTTCCGGAACGGAACTCTAGGGTGCTATGGAAGCACTGGAGTACTCCTGTCCATGCATGCCAAATGCTGCTGCAGGAGAAGCTGTCCCCTGCTGATGATGTGAGGGCTGGAATCTCCACCCTCCTCGTCGAGACCCTGACTGACTGTGCTGTCCTCCCTCAGCAGTAACTTCCGGAGCAGTATGCTGAGCCTTCAGCCGGCAATCTCGACTCTGATTCCCAGGCAGTTTGTAATAAAAGCAAACTGGCTGTCCCATAGTGCAGGCTGTGGTGATGTGATCTCGGGACCCACATCTGAAACACCGAACGTCGCTAGCGGGATGTTTCCGGTTCTGCTGTGGAGACCGGAAACGTCCTGCAGAAGACTGTCCTGATTTCTGAGGTCTATGAGATACCCCAGAAGTACCCTGATCTGACTGACTGCGCCTGCTTTGCTGTGGTGTAGCCTGTGACTGCTGGATCTGTCCAGATGTCTGACTCGGCTGCTTCCTTTTCCTATCCGAAAAAACTCTCTGCTGAGCTGACTCAATAATGAGGGCTCTATCCAACATCTCCGCACAAGACGTGATACCAAGACCGACAAGTCTTAGTTGCAAATGTCCATCCAGCCCCTGAATGAACTACTGCATACGTGAACTGTCCTCAGCAACTAGCTCTGGACAAAATCTGGCCAATCTGTCAAACTCTGTACTATACTCTGTCACCGATCGATTGTTCTGTCGCAAACTCAGAAAATCCTGCCGGCGAGCCATCTGATAAGCTCGTGGAAAGAAACGGCTCTCGAAAGCCTTTCTGAATCTGGCCCAGGTGATGTTCTGCTCACCGATGATGGTACGCTGAGTAATCCACCAGGTGTCGGTCACGTCCCGTAAATGAAAAGCAGCCAACTATGCCTTCTCCCACTCGGAGCAAGCCATATAGAAGAAAGTCCGCTCCATAGTCTCAATCCAAGACAGGGCCACACTCGGATCACGGTCTCCTCGGAAGAGTGTAAATCAACTCTTCATCGACTCTGCCAATACTGGAATCCTGGCTCGTGCCGCAAAAATGTCAGTGAGATGTGTCGGAACAACTGTCGGGACTGGCGGAAACACTGGAGCTGGTGCTTCAGGTGGTACTGGTACATAAACCGGAGGAGGTACTCCCGGTGCTGCTGGGTAACCTGGAGCATATGTCGTCGGTGGCACTGTCGGGTGAACTAAAGTGGTCGCGGCTGGATGTACGGTAGGCAATGGTACCGGATGTGGAGTAGCCGGTATCCCTAATACAGGTGTTGTGGGGTACACTGTATGTACTGGGGGCACAGGTGCTGCTGGTGCCGGATACACGGTGGGTCCAGGTGGCGGTGGTGCTGGGTACACCGTAGGCTTGCACTGGAGCAGATGTCGGGTATGCCAATGGTACCCCTGGTGGTACCGGAAATACAGTAGAAGTAGATACTGTCGGTACAACTGAGGTAGGTACCTCTAAAGGAGCCATCGGGGTCTGAGAGCCCGACGCGCCCGCAGCATGCTGAGTCTGTCCCTGACTGACAGGCTCATCAACAGAAGGCATCTCTGGTGTATCCAGAGATCCCGCGGTCCTCGTACGTGGTCGTCCAGCACCACGTCTCGCAGCAATACGTGTAGATCGCCTCATATCTGTTAAATTATAATACAAATATTACTACATGTGTCAACAATTATTAAAATAATTTCATACCTAATTGCTGTCTGGAGATGTTCCATCGCTGTTCAGTCCCCAAATTGACCTCAAAATTCCGAACATGAAAATCACCGAAAATCCATATAAATCCGAAACGAAAGTCCAAAATATATACATAATAGAAAATCCGTGCAATCCAAATAACTACCCAGTTTGCTTCACAAACTTGGTCTAATCCAAAAATCCAAAATACTAAAAGCAGGTATCATAACCCACTCTGATACCAATAAATTGGTATAAGCCAAATCTCGAAAATCCGTAACACAAAAATCAAACAAGTATCGCCAAACTTTGGCACTCTTATACCAAATAAATTGGTATCAGGTTATGCCAAATATCCAAAATACGAAAACAAAGATTGTAAAACTTGAGCTCTGATACCACTAAATTGTCACGCCCCGGAGGAATCCCTGTCCGAAGAAATTTCGACAGCATCTCCCCTGTACGGTGGACAATCTGAAACTTTTCTACAAGCACTATATACCTCAGCCACATGCAGCTGGAATAATAACAGAAATAAAACAAACATATACATAATCATCACACGCAGTTAATATAAATTTCAGCCTCTAACTGATACAACTACGCAGTAATAAGAGGACTCGAAATCAACCCTACTCAACTACACTCGTAAAACTCAAATCCGAAGAACTCACCTCTTCTGCCGTCCAGGCAGGCATGTAGTAGAATAAATCCAAATCATACCAAATAAATCCATCAAACGATAAGGATCCATCGACAGGTACAAACCATACAATATCCAAGTATCAAATCAACCAAGTCTAAAACATAGTCAAATGAGAAGCATAAACAAAACCAAAGATAACTATAGCTGGTGGTCTGCAGGGGACTAGCAACTGGAACTCTCTCGTGACAGCATCAACCTGAAAATGACAACAATGGAGGCGAGGTGAGTCCAACACTCAGCAAGTACAACTGATATGCAAAGTAAGGAAATAACATCTAGCACTAATCATGCGTACAGTCTCCTGATAAAAATAAAGGTAAATGCAACTCGAAGTAAACAGGAGAGAAACTGTACTAACCAGGACCTGGGTATAAGGACAAACAGTCCGAAAGGTATAAAAGACCTGTATGCATGTCAAACATAGGTATCCAAACAATATGCAGCATATAAATGCAGTAAACACAAACACAAGCAATAAATGCATCATGCATATGATGCCAATGTCATGGTCACCCCTGACGCCAACTCATAACACAAGTGGGACCGAGTGGGTAGGGTTATGACTGCACTCTGCATCACTACTCCCGATGAGTGACCGAGTGGACGGATGTGCACACATACTCCTACCCCAAATCATAAATGGGGAGCGCAATGCTCTCATCTCCCAGAGACGATCGGGAGGGCTACCACGCTGCGCCACACTACCCATGAGCGGACCAACGGAGCACCGAAGAGCAAACCGACGCGTATACCACTGCCACGCTACCCCGAAGGCCAACAATGGAGCACCGAATGGTGATGAAACCGGCGTGTGCTCGACAATAATGGAGCAATCTATCACAAAGCATGCGTATGGTGCATGATACTAAGCATGGCAATATACTATACCAATCTATGGACATATAATGATGTGCACCATAGTGAACAAATCATATCAAAGTACACTGATCAAATAAGGTATCAAACCTAGGTCCTGAACAGGGTGAAACATGGTTATATCACTACCCCTATGAGCATGTGTAATCAGGTACATAACAACACGAAATGCAAACTAAACAATCAATCAAGCAGGTAACAGGTAATCGGGTAGTGATTAACCGAAACAAATGAGGAACACAATTAATGCAACTTGTTAATTTCATTACTATGCATATCAAAGACAATAAGTCAAAAGTACCCGCCTCCGACAAAAGAAAGGTCCAAATTCCGACTCTGAGATACTCATCTTGCGTCAAAGTCCTGTATCAATACGACATACAAGTTTAGCTAAGTATATACAAATTAATTAGCTAAATCGAATCCCTGAAATCTAACTTAAATACAAACCCAATTTATAAACCTCAATTGGATCATCAATTAACTTATCCAAATGGAATACAACAAATACATTTATCAATCTAATATCAATTAATCAACTGGTACTATCCATTACTATTAATGAAATTCAATATAGAATGGAATCACCTCTAAACTCACCTAAAACTGGATGTATCACTTTTAAATCCAAGGTCGAAGAATTTCCAATTGACACAGCTGAAAACCTTGCTGCCGGAAACCAAAAACAATTAGCACATGATCTAACTACAAGAGATGGTTGCTACTGGAATTAGAACAAGTGACTTCACTGCTAGGGCACGGGTTAGAAGCTTCAGCAGTAGGGAACTAGGGCCCAGGTGAGCAAGCAACGATCTAGGGTTCGGCTGGCCGGCAATAGAGCGAACGACGGCGGCACTGTGCAGAGGAGCAGCGGCGGCAGTACACCCAACTAGGGCACGAAAGTAGGCTGTGAGAGTTGGCTCGGCAGCACAGAGGGAAGGAGGATGGTGCTAGAGAAGTGTGAAGGCTTTGCTCGGTTGTGCTCGCACGTCACCGGCGCTTGGACAGGAAGAAGAGGAAAGGCGGCGTCACTGCTCCCTATGGCGGCTGCGGCAGAAGGAAGGCTAGGGCACAGAGGAGAGACCGGCGTCACGGGCAGAAGGTCGGCGCTAGGGCTCCTATGGCCGGCGGTATC